>NC_069499.1:663833551-664088207 GCF_027579735.1 Bombina bombina
ACCGGCAGCTACACATATACGCAGGCTTTTACAAACCTTCTTTTTATGATACTATATATCTTGAAGTATATACTTGAGGAGTTACACTTTCCGGCCTAAACTGTGTTCCATATAACATAGAACATGGAAGGCCCAACACAGCCACAATTTTATTCCCTCATGTCAGCCACAGCAAGAATCTATACAGAAACTGAATGTGCAAAGATCTTTTCTGATGATCAAGGGACTTTATCGTTACCTACATTGTTTGAATCTCTGGAGAATCTCCTATTTAAAGAAATCAAAGCTCAATGGGACATTTGGACATTCCAATCCTATATAAAAGCTAAGATGATTCCAAGGGGTCTGTGACTCCTAAGTCACGCGGTGACGCGTATCGAGCTGCAGACCGGGTTTTGCGAGAGGCGGAAGGAAGAGAAGTCGGCAGACACGCTGCCATCGGATGTTGTTCCGTTGTTACAAGGACTTTCTCACTTCGGTGCTACAGGTACACCTCTCTATTTTGGCTCACTATACAATTGTTTGGGGGTGTTTGTGTTATATTAAGTCCCGGTGCCAGGCTTGGCTCACTATACTACACACGGACTTTAGTGACAACCATTTCCTTCCTTGCTTACATTATATTTCTGTAAATACATATAAACACATATAAATACTAGGGGTGTCAAAAATAATCGCCATTGCGATGCATCGCGATGCAGCCATTAACGATGCTGCATCGATGCGGTGCAAGATCAGAATCGATTCAGGGTCAGTGACGTCATCGCACAATGTCACGTGACCCCGCCTCTCCCACTGACTGATGTGAGGGCTTAAAGTAATGGCAGACAGAATAAATATTGATTGATTTTATGTTTTTGGAACATCAGCACGCTCAGTGCAGTGGTCTGACAAGCGGACAGCAGCCTCGTGTAACACAGTGAATATTTCCTTGTATTATCGCTTCCCTGTTTATTCACTGTTGCGGTCTCTGCTGCATGTTTCCTCTTTGTCAGACCCCTAGCCCAGCACCAAACGAGCATTTGAGTGTTGCTATTAGATATAGAAAAAGTCAAGTTTTACAAAAGTATCTAATAGCAACACTCAAATGCTCGTTTGGTGCTGGGCTAGGGGTCTGACAAAGAGGAAACATGCAGCAGAGACCGCAACAGTTAACAGGGAAATGATAATACAAGGAAATAGTCACTCTGTCACATGAGGCTGCTGTCAGTTGGTCAGACTGCTTCTGCCCTGTCAGATCTCTCCTAGTCTTGAAGCAGGCGACACAGCAGGGAGGGCTTAATTAATCACATTCACCCGGCCAGCACCTTTACCTCTAGGACAACTTATTGAAGCCGTTCAGTAAGTGGTTGGTGCAGCTGTTAATAAAGGTTCCGGTAAGAGGAAATTACATAGCATTCCTTCCCAGCTGCAGATCATCACAGAGACGTAATAAACATGTTTAGAGTGCCTACATGAATGATTAGGTGACCCTTTATGTCAGTTTAGAGCCCTAATCATTAACGGTGACACTGCACTGCTCACACATACCATGCATTCCTTTCAAAGCTCTCCAATACCCAGAATACTAGTCTCATATGAGCTTAGGGAGCAAAATAACAGCCCATCTATGATCTAAGTGTAATATGTGGCAGGGTATTGTATTGTATTATAGTTGTGCTTTGTATGTGTATATAAATAAATGTATATGTTACATATAAACCTATAGCCTTTTAAAAGCATATCTATTACCTTAAATCTGAATTCATTATTTTTATTAAAAAAAAAAAATCTATATCACACATATCCTATGTTAGTTATGTATTTGGGACCTGCTCTGCTAAAAGTCAATCATTTATACACCTTGGTTCATAAACTGTGCATTATTCCCTGACAAAAGAGGCAAGTCCAGAATTATTATTTAACATGCCAGGACCATAATACCTTATATCCTAGAAACATCCCCTTAGCAATCCCCTTTTTTTTAAAGCAGATAAAATAAAAAAGGGAGTTCTGACTGCTTGAATTTGTTAATGAAAATCATGGGCAGTAATCGTGATGCATCGCGATGCATCGTAGAATCGAATCGTATCGAATCGTTACGATGATAATCGTAATCGAATCGAATCGTGAGACAGGTGAAGATGTGCAGCTCTAATAAATACATATTACACACATATACAGATGTGATCAAAAGTCTGCATACCCTTGGAGAATTGGTAATATTTGTACCATTTTTAAACAAAACATGAGTGAGCAGGCAAAACACATTTCTTTTATTTCTTATGGGATTCATATTCAACTGTGGGTCATAACAGAATGGCACGATGATAAAACAAAACATTACAAAAAATAAATAAATGAAATTACCCCTGTTCAAAAGCCTGCATACCCTTAGTTCTTAATGCTGTGTATTGCCCCCTTTAACATCAATAACAGTGTGCAGTCTTTTTTAAAAGTTGTCTATGAGGCCCCAAATTCTTGCAGGTGGTATAGCTGCCCATTCGTCTTGGCAAAATGCCTCTAAATCATGCAAATTCTTTGTTCATCTTGCATGAACCGCACGTTTGAGATCTCACCAGAGTGGCTTGATGATATTAAGGTCAGGAGACTGTAATGGCCACTCCAGAACCTTCACCTTTTTCTACCATAAGGGTCAACTTGGTCTTGTGCCTAGGCTTATTGTGTGCTGGAAAGTCCAAGAGCGTCCCATGCGCAGCTTTTGTGCAGATAATGCAAATTGTCTGCCAGTATTTTCTGATAACATGCATTCATCTTGCCATCAATTTTCACAAGATTCCTCATGCTTTTAGAGCTCACCCCCAAAACATCAGTGAGCCACCACCATGCTTCACAGTGGGGATGGTATTCATTTCTCTATAGGCCTTGTTGACCCCTCTCCAAACATAGTGCTTATGGCTGTTACCATAAAACTCTATTTTAGTCACGTCACTCCAAATTACTGCATGACAGAAGCTGTAATGAGTGTCAAGGTATTTGTTGGGCATATTGTAACCAGGCTTTTTTGTGGCATTTGTGCAGTAAAGGCTTCTTTGTGGCAACTCGACCATTGTCGAGTATCGTACTCCTTGTAACAACCCCACCATCTTTTTCCAGAGCAGCCTGTATTTCTCCTGAGGTTACCTGTGGGTTTTTCTTTGTATCCCGAACAATTCTTCTGGCAGTTGTGGTTGAAATCTTTCTTGGTCTACCTGACCTTGGCTTGGTATCAAGAGATGTGATTTTAAAACAACAGAAGTTGTAAACACTCAATAATTTGCTAAATATCAAATTTTCCATGACAGTTAGCTGCACTTATTAATGTCTCTTGTTACTCAGTCTATAATCAACTAGCAGAAAAGTAGGTTGGTCCCACGGCTGGAGGTGACTCCCCAATTTACTTGTATAAATCATGAACCTTTAAACCAGGTGTAGTTAGTAATAAGTGAGAGCTGACTTACCGCGTCCGGTCTTGGAGTGCGATCATATGCAATCCTGGCCTTCAAACTGCAGGACAGAACGCATCCATATTAATGGAGGGCCATTATGATCATACGATCTCCAAAGTGCCCGTGCTGTCCGGTGGCATTCCACTTTGTTCCATAGACTGGCCGAAGACGTCACAGTATAGGTCACGCGCTCCTCAGACACGTGTAGCTTACTCCTGCTCCATTGGCTGTTGGTGTCGATTGTCGCTCCCTTTCTTGCCTTGAGATCCAATCCGGAAAGGAGGGGGAGGAGGCACTCTTTGCATCAATTCCGTGTGCCTACAACTGTGCTCACTTACGAGGAATCCTTGTTAACCAAATATGAAGAAGAAGAAACAGGAGCACCGGTAGATGTACAAGTAGCATTTTTTCACTGTAATAACGCTACGTGTAAAAAGCTTTAAACTCGTGCTGAAGAATTGCTTGTATCAGCGTGTATAGTAACACAATGCTTCTCAATACGTTGACAGCAGTCGGATGGCTGACAATGTGAGGAAGGTAGTGTAACAGCTGAAGCGTTTCGACTTATCAGCCGTAGTCCTAGCTGAATAAAATGTTTAAAACAGGCGCCCTTTTTTGCATAAATTGCAGATCGAAATTTGTAATATATTTGATTACCTGTGAAACGTATGAGATACAGTACATAGGTTTAACCACCAGGGAGGTGCGATCTCGTATTAGAGAGCATCTCTCTACCATTAAAACAGGCAGATCAAGTACCCTTTGGTACAACACTTTGTACAGACCCATGAGAAAAATACAGAGAGTTTCAAATGGACAGCCACTGAATAGGTTCCCATGCCCTCTAGAGGAGGCGACAGAGAAAGGGCCTTAGGTAGACAGGAGGTGTTCTGGATTTTTAAATTAAAAACCAGAACACCCTCAGGTCTAAATTCGACTTATGATCTGATAAATTACTGGCATTGATATCCACAGGTGACAAGGTACAGGTGAACTATTTATGAGTGGAACAGTTTGTTCGTACCACTTTATGTGGAATTTAAAATGCACACCACTAAGTGTGAAATGGTTGAATCGCAATCGCTATTAGTGGTACTTAGGATACACACAACTGCAGTTGGATAGAGAAGTTTCTCTGAACCTATATTTATGAATTTCCATTCATTAGGTCGGCCGTAGCAATACGGGTCCACTGTATCTACAAAGAACACAAAAACACAAGAGGTACTGCACACATAGTCAGGTGTGAACATATAGGCAGTATAGGTATAGCTCTTACTCCACTAATATACAGCCCGACTTACCATGTGATTTAGGGAATACAACATTACAATTGGATACATAATATTAAGAAATGTTATATAAAAAGTAAACAATTTGACCTGTGTGTGTCACCTTGTATGTCTGTAACAAGGTGATACATTCAAAGGTATATAAACTTTTGATCAGGGCCATTTGGGTGATTTCTGTTATCATTATGATTTAAAAAGGAGTCAAACAACTATGTGATAATAAGTGGCTCCATATGATCGTTATCCTTAAATAAAAGACTGTTTTTGTTTGCCTTATCAGTTATATTTTCAAAATCTATTATATATATAAAAAGGCCTGTTGTGTGTGATTTATACATGTGACCAAGGCCTCCTTGTGTGGCCGAAACATTATGTCTCTGAATCATTAAAGGTGATATTTTGAATCTCTTGTGCTGGCTTTTACTGGTGTGGATTGGCTTCTACTGTTGTGGAAACAGTGGGATTTACACCGGATCCTATTCTTCAACTATTCTCATGTTTGGATTTGCAATGGCCATGAACAGAGTGGCTGATGATGCTGGTGAGTGCTGATCTCTTTGTATATATATATTTATATATATATATATATATATATATATATATATATATATATATAAAACACACAAAGAAAACCCAGCACTCACTTACAAGCTCTCAGCTAAGATTTAAAAGCAAAAATAGAAAGGTTAGTCACCGCATCTGGCCAAATGGGACAAGCTCAGGTACCACGTCAAGGTCCTTTCCAATACCTGAGACCCTAAAACAGCCACACAATGCAAGCTTTCAAATCCAAACAAACTGAAAACAAGGGAAGGGTGCACAGGAATATGTAACCACCCTAGACATATACAAAACACGGAAGGGAACTGCACTCTCATACCGGACCGGGTACACATCCCATGACCCTGCAACATGCTCAGCCCTGGGTGCCACTGGCACTCACAGGAAGCTGTGCTGTCCCCAGAGCCACAAGCAGTTAACCCCAGACAGGTCTGGGTGCAAGAACCATAGGGAAAATTACAAAACAAATTAATACAACACACAGAGAAAACCCAGCACTCACTTACAAGCTCAAAGCTAAGATTTCAAAGCAAAAATGGAAAGGTTAGTCACCACATCTGGCCAAATGGGACAAGCTCAGGTACCACGTCAAGTTCCTGTCCAATACCTGAGACCCTAAAACAGCCACACAATGCAAGCTTTCAAATCCAAACAAACTGAAAACAAGGGAAGGGTGCACAGGAATATGTAACCACCCTAGACATATACAAAACACGGAAGGGAACTGCACTCTCATACCGGACCGGGTACACATCCCATGACCCTGCAACATGCTCAGCCCTGGGTGCCACTGGCACTCACAGGAAGCTGTGCTGTCCCCAGAGCCACAAGCAGTTAACCCCAGACAGGTCTGGGTGCAAGAACCATAGGGAAAATTACAAAACAAATTAATACAACACACAGAGAAAACCCAGCACTCACTTACAAGCTCTCAGCTAAGATTTAAAAGCAAAAATGGAAAGGTTAGTCACCGCATCTGGCCAAATGGGACAAGCTCAGGTACCACGTCAAGGTCCTTTCCAATACCTGAGACCCTAAAACAGCCACACAATGCAAGCTTTCAAATCCAAACAAACTGAAAACAAGGGAAGGGTGCACAGGAATATGTAACCACCCTAGACATATACAAAACACGGAAGGGAACTGCACTCTCATACCGGACCGGGTACACATCCCATGACCCTGCAACATGCTCAGCCCTGGGTGCCACTGGCACTCACAGGAAGCTGTGCTGTCCCCAGAGCCACAAGCAGTTAACCCCAGACAGGTCTGGGTGCAAGAACCATAGGGAAAATTACAAAACAAATTAATACAACACACAGAGAAAACCCAGCACTCACTTACAAGCTCTCAGCTAAGATTTAAAAGCAAAAATGGAAAGGTTAGTCACCGCATCTGGCCAAAATGGGACAAGCTCAGGTACCACGTCAAGGTCCTTTCCAATACCTGAGACCCTAAAACAGCCACACAATGCAAGCTTTCAAATCCAAACAAACTGAAAACAAGGGAAGGGTGCACAGGAATATGTAACCACCCTAGACATATACAAAACACGGAAGGGAACTGCACTCTCATACCGGACTGGGTACACATCCCATGACCCTGCAACATGCTCAGCCCTGGGTGCCACTGGCACTCACAGGAAGCTGTGCTGTCCCCAGAGCCACAAGCAGTTAACCCCAGACAGGTCTGGGTGCAAGAACCATTACAAAACAAATGAATACAACACAAATAATTTTCCCTATGGTTCTTGACGTGGTACCTGAGCTTGTCCCATTTGGCCAGATGCGGTGACTAACCTTTCCATTTTTGCTTTTAAATCTTAGCTGAGAGCTTGCAAGTGAGTGCTGGGTTTTCTCTGTGTGTTGTATTAATTTGTTTTGTAATTTTCCCTATGGTTCTTGCACCCAGACCTGTCTGGGGTTAACTGCTTGTGGCTCTGGGGACAGCACAGCTTCCTGTGAGTGCCAGTGGCACCCAGGGCTGAGCATGTTGCAGGGTCATGGATGTGTACCCGGTCCGGTATGAGAGTGCAGTTCCCTTCCGTGTTTTGTATATATATATATATATACAGTATATATATATAATTATATACCTATATACCACTATTGCTCCACTTGTAATCTAGGACAAACTCTTACAATAACCATCTAAATTTTACATGTGTTGTTTTTTTCCTAAGGGTAACAAGTGCCAGATTACAAGTAGCATGGATCGCAGTAAGCAATATCGCTGGACCGCACTAACTTTAGCGTAATTTGATGTCCTAGTAATACCATAGTATTTGTCCATAGTAAAACCCATTTACTAGAGAAGAGTTAGCGCTTCCAACATTGCTCTAGTGAAACCTATATTTTTAATGAAGATTGTGGCCGTGCTAAATAGTGCTGAAAAACTAGCTATATACATATATGGACACTTTTGAATCCTTCTCTGTCAAATACCTTGAAAGATACAATATAATTTTAAGTCATTTTTAATATGTATTAAGAATGTATTTTAAATAGAAATACTTGAAAATACTATGCTCTTCACTTACAAGAACATAATATCTGTATACACAATATCTATCTATCTATCTATCTATATTCAAATAGATATATAGGTATATATACAAATTATGTGTGTATATATATATATATATATATATATATATATATATATATATATATATATATATATATTTAAAAATAAAAAGAACTGAAAAAAGATGTTAGGTAGAAAAAAAACATAAGGTAGGAGAAAATAATCAACAGCTGCAAACAATAAGCCACTTCTGCTTCTGTAAGCTGTCACTGAATACTATTTGTAAATAGGAATATTCAAAATGAATTGAAAATGTATACCAGTATAGACTGTAAGAATATATTGCTTTAATTCTTTTCAGATATCTCAAAATGTATGCTGTAAGATTATGCTAAATAAAAAATAATAATTTGGAAGAGAAATATATATTTTTGTTTTCATTTTATATTGTATCAGTAATCATACAGTTTGTAACTAACAATACTGTAGTAACTTATAATTTAAAGTAATAACATTTTAAATATAATTTTAACCATGGTCTTTCATACAAGATTATATGAAATTATAGTGAATCTTAAGAAAAAAATATTTTTGAGAATACTAAATTATGGCATTTAAAAACATCTCAATTTAATTGTGTGGTTAAAGGGACAACATTTAAATGTACATGAATTCATTCAGTTTTGAAATTAAACAATTTCCCAAAATACATGTATTAGCGAAAATGTTCCTAGTAAAAGTAATCACTCATTTAGGTAGCATTTATTGTGTATGGAACCATCCAATGGTGGTTTGCATTGTATAACAATGATGCAAATTAAGTGCATCATTTAAATACTGTACAGGTGTTTAGACTATGAGGCCTATTTATTGTTGCGTCAATTGCGACGCATTCGCTGGAGTCAATACGCATGCCAGACATCGCTGCCGTGAATCTACATACGACAGACTTATTTATTAAAATGTCTGTCAAAAACACGTGCGTCAAGTACGGAGCGATGAGCATCAGACTTTTGATAAATAGGAGTCATCAATGTCATATTCTGTTTTTTCCAGCTTTATTTATACCATTTCATTACTGTCCAAGAACAAGCACATTTCTCTAAAGCTAATCTTTAATTTTTCATCTGTTAATGTCTAAGAAATAGCTATATTTATACCTGAACAAACAATATTATCTCATAGAAAGTTATTTTTATGTATTTGGTATACCAAAAACTGATATATGATATTTTTACATACATTAATGTGTATTTGTATTTCTAGAAATCATGATATGCCTATTTCATGTTTTTTTTTTTTTTTTTTAATGATGTCAGAAATCTTTTGCAAACGTATTTATGTCAATAAATTCCTTTTTCTTTCCTAAGATATGGAGAGTCCACGTCATTCAAATTACTAGTGGGAATATTGCTCCTGGCCAGCAGTCATTCTCTTTGCCTCTGTCAATGGAGGAGGTGAAGTTTGGTGTCTGAAGAAATTAATTGCTTTTTTGGGTGCTTTTCCCTGCAAGTAAGGATTTGGGTTTAGCTGAGTCCACGCCAATCTCTTCAGTAGAGTAGTGGTGAGTTAGAAAGTTGTGAGGTGGTCCTTACTTTGCTTCCAAACATATTGCTGCCCTAGTTATAGAAAGCCAAAGTTGGTTACTCTGTTCTATCTTTTTTCTACAGGTCTCTGTAAGGAGTATGTCCTTTCATGCCTTTTGAGCTGTCTTCCTGCTGCACAGCTAGACTGCAGGTAAGAGCCTTTTGTCTTCTAGGTGTCAATGGAGACTTGCACTAAGAAGTTTTACTGCAGTATGTATTGGGACATATTAATCCTTTAGAAAGGATTTTATAATTGGCAGTGTGCAGGCACTTGGTATATGTGTGAGACTAAGGGATTAATTTTCATACATTTTGGGATATTTCCCCTGAGGCTGTCTATATAAATTTTAATTAGTCTGAGGAATTAAAAATAAGACTTTTAAACTTTGGGACCGTTATTTCGGCAAGATCGTTATATCTAGCTCTGTCATGCAGTATTATTTACTCGGCAGTTGTGTTAAAGTGCGCTTTTGTTTCTCTGCACATTTTAATTTTTTTGCCGGTCACGTGACCCTCCCCTTTCACCCGGCTTAGTTCCTGAATGGAACGGCTCTATTTTAAGCTTCTTCTTAATGTCGAATTGTTTACCGATCATTTGTGCAGCTCTTTCTTGATGGTAAGAAGTCTATGTTAAGATTGAAGGGTCAGGTAGGGCACCTCAGGCAATCTGAGGTGTAGAGTTACTCAGATAATTGAGGACAGTGTCATTTTATTTTCTGGTCATTCCAATTAATTGGGCATTATTTTTATCATGGACATGGATCAGGGGTCTGCTCCTATGGATAAATGCTTATTGTGTCTTGAGGCCCAAATTGTTTTCCCTATGCAATTTTGTTCCTCATGTTTACAAAAGACTTTAACATGTAAAGATAAACTTATTGAGCCTCATGTCTCTGAGGATGATGCTGTTCAGGCAATGCCACAGTTTTCTCCACAAACATACCAAGACTCAATGGTTACACATATAGTGCCCTGCAATTCCTCTCAACCTCCTGGAGGAGTTTTTGTGCCATCAGATTTTGCAGCACATATATCTTCTGTGATATCTTCAGCATTATCTGCTTTTCTCATGTTGGGGAAGCACAAGAGGAAATCTAAAAAAAATTCAGAGTGTAAGGTGTCTGTTCCGTCTGCTGCTTTCTGATATTACGGGTGGAAAAGGGACTTTTTTACCTCAAGTCAAGAAGAACCGACCTAAAGTTCGTCAAAGTAATTTTCGTTCCTTTTGTAACTTTAAAGGACAAAAGTCTTCCTCTCCCTCTTCCAAACAGGACAGTCCAAGTCTTCTTGGAAGCCCAATCTGTCTTGGAACAAGGGGAAGCAATCAAAGAAACCCTCAGCTGAATCTAAGTCAGCATGATCGGTCTGCCCACGGTCCAGGATCGGATCAAGTGGGGGGCAGACTTTCCCTGTTTTGTCAAGCGTGGATATGAGATGTCCCAGATCCTTGGGCTGTGGACATAGTATCTCAGGGTTACAAAATAGAATTCAAATCTTTCCCTGCCAGGGGCAGATTTCACCTCTCAATACTATCTGCAGATCAGGTAAAAAGAGAGGCATTCTTGAACTGCATTCAGAACCTTTCCTCCCTGGGAGTGATAGTTCCAGTTCCAGTAAGGGAACAGGGTCTTGGATTTTATTCAAATCTGTTTGTGGTTCCTAAAAAAGAGGGAACTTTTTCACCCATTTTAAACCTGAAGTGTCTCAACAAATTTCTCAGAGTACCGTCCTTCAAAATTGAAACCATTTGCTCCATTCTTCTTTTGGTCCAAGAGGGTTAGCTCATGATGACCAAAGACCTGAAAGACGCATATCTTCATGTTCCCATCCACAGGGATCATCACAAATTCCTGAGATTTGCTTTTCTAGACAAGCACCTTCAGTTTGCGGCTCTTCCGTTTGGCCTTGCCACAGCTCCCAGAATTTTCTCAAAGGTTCTGGGGGCTCTTTTTACAGTGATCAGGTCTCAGGGGATTGCAGTGGCACCCTACCTGGATGACATTTTGGTTCAGATGCCACCTTTTCAGCAAGCAAACTCTCATACAGAGATCTTGTTGTCTTTTCTACATTCCCATGAATGGAAAGGGAATATGAAAAAGAGTTCTATTGTTCCAGCTATAAGGGTGTTTTTTTAGGGACCATGATAGATTCCCTATCTATGAAAAAATTTCTGACGGAGGTCAGAATATCCAAAATTCTCTCTGTATGGAGGTAATTGGTCTGATGGTCGCTTCCATGAACATCATTCCCTTTGCTCGATTCAATTTGAGAGCTCTGCAGTTATGCATACTCAGACAATGGAACAGAGACCATTCGGATTTATCTCAGAGAATAGATCTAGACCAGTCGACAAGAGACTCTTTCCCATGGTGGCTTTCTCTGGACCATATATCTCAGGGCACATGTTTTTGGAGACCTTCCTGGGTGATTGTGACCATGGGCGCCAGCCTGCTAGGCTAGGGAGCAGTCTGGGACTCATTAAAGGTGCAGGGACTATGGACTCGGGAGGAGTGTGCTCTCCCCATAAACATCTTGGAGTTGAGAGCAATTTACAATGCTTTGATGGCTTGGCCTCAATTGTTCTTAGCCCAGTTTATTAGGTTCCAGTTGGACAACATCACCTCAGTGGCTTTCATCAACCACCAGGGAGGAATTTGGAGTTCCTTAGCCATGAAGGAGGTGGCTCGGATTATTCAGTGGGCAGAAGTTCACAATTATTGTCTTTCTGCCATCCACATTCCAGGAGTGAACAACTGGGAAGTGGATTTCCTGAACAGACAAACATGTCATCCAGGGGAATGGGCTCTCCATCCGGAGGTGTTTTCCATGTTAACTCTCAATTGGGGGTACTGTAGTTGGATCTGATGGCATCTCAGCAGAACGCCAAGCTTCCAAGGTACGGTTCAAGGTCAAGAGATCTGCAGGCCACTTTGATAGATGCTCTGGCGGTTCCTTGGGTTTTCGGTCTAGCATATCTGTTTTCTCAGTTTGCGCTTCTTCCATGAATCATTGCTCGTATCAAACAGGAGAGAGCATCAGTTATTCTAATAGCTCATGTATAGCCTTGCAGGATCTGAGTGAAATGTCAACTCTACCACCTTCAAGGTTACCTCTGAGGAAGGATCTTCTAACTCAGGGTCCATTCCTCCATCCAAATCTCGTTTCTCTGAAGCTGACTGCTTGGAGATTGAACGCCTAGTTCTGGCTAAGCGTGGGTTTTTGAGACCATGCTGCAGGCTCGCAAGCCTGTAACTCATAACATTTACCATAAGGTATGGCGTAAATACCTTTATTGGTGTGAATCAAAGGGCTACTTTTGGAGTAGGGTTAGGATTCCTATAATTTTATCTTTTCTCCTCTCTGGAGAAAGGGTTGTCAGCCAGTTCTCTGAAAGGTCAGATTTCTGCATTATCTATTCTTTTACATAAGCGTCTGGCAGATGTGCCAGATGTGCAATCTTTTTGTCAGGCCCTGGTCAAAATCAGGCCTGTTCTTAAACCTGTTGCTCCTCCTTGGAGCCTTAATCTTGTTCTTAAAATTTTGCAGCAGACTCCATTTGAGCCAATGCATTCCATAGATATTAAGTTGTTATCTTGGAAGGTTTTGTTTCTTATTACTATCTCTTCTGCTAGGAGAGTTTCGGAACTCTTGGCTTTGCAGTGTGATTCGCCTTACCTTATCTTTAATGTGGATAAGGCAGTTCTTCATACTAAATTGGGGTTTCTACCTAAAGTTGTTTTGGATAGAAATATTAATCAGGAAATTGCTGTTCCTTCTCTCTATCCTAATCCTTGTTCTCATAAGGAATGTCTGTTGCATAACTTGAATGTTGTCCATGCTCTTAAATTCTACCTACAGGTAACTAAGGATTTTCACCAGTCTTCTGCCCTGTTTGTTTGTTTCTCAGTAAAACATAAAGGTCAGAAGGCTACTGCTACTTCTCTTTCACTCTGGTTGAGAAATATAATTTGTTTATGAGACTGCTGGTCAGCAGCCTCCTGAGAGAATTACAGCTCATTCCACGAGGGCTGTCTCCTCTTCTTGGGCTTTCAAAAATAAAGCTTTTGTATAACAGATTTGCAAGGCTGCAACTTGGTCCTCTCTGCATACTTTTTCCAAATTTTCCAAATTTGATACCTTTGCCTTGGCTGAGGCTTCCTTTGGGAGAAAGGTTCTTCAAGTGGTGGTGCCTTCTGTTTAGGTATGCCTGTCTTGTTCTCCCTCCCTATTTATTCCGTGTCCTCTAGCTTGGGTATTGGTTTTCACTAGTAATTGGAATGACGTTGTGGACTCTCCATATCTTAGGAAAAAAAACAAAATGTATGCTTGCCTGATAAATTTCTTTCCGGATATGGAGAGTCCATGACACCACCCTTAATTAAGACAGATATTTTTGATTAAACCTCAGGCACCTCTACACTTTTGTGTTATTCCTTTTTCCATTTCCCTTCGGTCGAATGACTGGGGATTATGGGTAGGGGAGTGACACTTAACAGCTTTGCTGTGGTGCTCTTTGCCTCCTCCTGCTGGCCAGGAGCTATATTCCCACTAGTATTTGGAATGATGTCATGGACTCTCCATATCAGGAAAGAAAGAAATTCATCAGGTAAGCATACATTTTGTTTTTTTGTTCTAAACAATATTGTCTTTCATATCTCTGTGTTTATTTATACCACTATATGTATAGTGTAAATTTAGAATTATTCTGAGCAGGAATAATTGTGAATCTAAAGTAATCAGGGTATCATATGTATTTATTTGCACCAAATTTGGAGCAATAATATTGTCCCCTTGCTTTGAAATAAATACATTACTACTTATGGATTATGTTACATCTTTGTCTCTCACTACATTTTTATCCGTATATCTACTAATACACCTAATTTGAAGCAATACTTTGCACCAAATTTGGAGCAATAATATAGTTTGATTTAGAAAGAATATACAATTTTAATTTAAAGTTTAAAATTTAATTTTATTATCTAATATGCTTCATTCTCTTGCAGCATTGAACATAACCTTTCTGTGTTTTCTGACTCCCATTGATTTCTATGGCATACGCGGTCTCAAGGGTGGTGGTTTGAACGATTGGCATGCTGCATCAGAATTGATGCAAGCGTACCTGTTGAATGTTTGATAAATTGGCGAGAGGGTCAAATGGAGTCGAATGTGATGGCGGATGATCAGTATTCCGGTTGAATAACACAAGCATCGTTCTGCGTTGGATTGATATCGCGGGAGCGTATATTACATCACACATTTTAACATTTGATGATTTTGACGCTTTGTTAACTATGATCCGGACTTCCAGCACATTATCAGTTAAAGCGTTGATATATCGGTCCCTATATATTAGTATGCTCAATTCACAGTAAAAGCTATAACTTAAACAGTTATCTCTTTTATATGAAACATTTTTGCTTTTGCATGTTTATTGCAAAATGCTTCTATTCAAATGACATTTTAATGGAATAAAATACAGTTTAACAATACAGCAGCCAGGTACATTTATTTATTTAAATTGAAACGTAATGTTGTACTTATTCCAATAATTTGTCAGTTCCCTTGCATGGTTCTTTAGTTGGGAAGTTAATGTGCCAGGCTAAAACAGAAATTCACTATTTTATATATCCAAGTTATAACACAAGCACTCACTGGACTTGATACAGGTGAAATAAAATGTGTTTTATTCCATATAAACAAGTGAGGTTTCGGGGTGTTCACCCCTTCATCAGACCAACAATTGTACAGAGTGAATCAAACATTTTATACCCATTGAAACCCCACCCACTGTACAAAAAAAGCGTCCAACTGTTGCCATAGCAACCATAGACAAAACAAATACATTGTGAATGCTCATAGTTACTCATCCTGTGTTAATATTATATGGTGCAATAATATTCATATTGTCACGGATACTGGGCTGCAGGGGCTGAACCCCTGTCCCCCCTATAGACTTCACCCCAGCTGTTCCTCTGCGGTTTTGGGCTCCTCAGAGCAACTGCGATCCCCCCAGACCTTCTGTTCCCATTGTCTTATGTATTAAATGTCTTCTTGGAAGAGCTGGTCGCGGACCGCCCCTTTCCCCTTCGGACGGCCGGGCCCCTGGAACTACCAGTCGGCCGCATCAGCCAGGATGGCTGGTACTCTTTGACCTAGGTCGCTCCAGTGGCCCTTTGTCCCAGAGCTCCGCTCTTTTGGGGTTTGCTGCCTCTTAGAGTGGCCCAGAGGTGAGGAGATTGCCGGTAGGGAGCTCCCTTGGGAACCGGGGGGTCCGGTTCCCCCTATAACCCCTATTCTCCCTGGACTACCAGGTGGATGTTTAAACCATATATTCAATACCAACTTTGTGGAGATACATGCAGACAATATGTTTGTTGTAAAATATAACTCACTTGGTGAAAACAACTCCACACAGGAATCCCACATTCACGGATTACACCAAGGTTATGCGAAATAAGTGTACACAATAGAAGTACTGTAAATCACTCAGGCTTACCGCACAGTAGATCCCACCGACTGTTGAGAAAGTGTCTCCCACGCTGCCACAATGAGAGCGTGCAGCTTGTTGTGTATATACAATAATGTCGGCAGAAAAAACACCTGTGCTGCCTAGGTAAATTACCTGCTACGTCACGCAGGTAAAATGCTGCTACTTCTCCGGTGCTGCTAGGGCTCTCCAATGCCCCTATTCTTCCATCCAAGGAACAAACATAAATATCACACACTTTCACAGTACCGGTAAAGAAAGGCAGGGAGAGAAAGCATCCATTTAAAAATTAGTCTTTATTATACTTGCATTAAAATCGTACAAAGGCACAGCACACTGTCAGAATCCACGGCTGACGCGTTTCCTGCCTCACGGGCAGTTCATCAGAGCACAGGATAGAGCGCTAAACACAGCTGTTAAATCTAGGATGTGTCTCAAATAAGAAGCAATCAACATGTTCAAATGGAGACACACACATTAACTCCATGTTTACTTTACCAAACAGTATGTATAACAGATACAGGTAAAAAACACACTCTTATTTAAAAACAAAGTTAGTTTTCTTAAAAGTTAAGACATTACTAGCGTTTGGGACCATATCTTTAGATAGATTGTTGACAAATAAATAAATATAGAAAAATATAGAAAAATATATAGAAAAAGTTCCACTTCACGTTTCCTAACATAAAGCCAGTAGCGCTGCTCATGTCAGCCGCAATCCATGTAGCTTGGATATAAAAGTTAAATGCAAACTGACCATATAGAAAGCTATTGCAGGCAAACAATAGCAGCAAAAGCCACTAAGCTAACTGCTACGAAACATGTTCAACTAGACATTATGTGGTGAAGGACATGATTATAATCACAGTGGGTTTCAGACCAACCATTCTGAGTCATTTAATCTTTAACATTTGATGAAGAACAATTAGTGTAAATTCAATTACTTTAATATTTCATTGCAAATCCATCATTTTTATCTTTTATAAATATATATATATATATATATATATATATATATATATATATATATATATATATATATATATATATATATATATAGTAGAAATAGTGTTATTAGCCAATGAATATTTAGAACAGATATCTATCAATCAAAATCAAGCAGAGCAAAATTATAATTATACTTGTCAATGACTTAAATCCAAACATGACAGATCTAAATACCATTATAATTATGTCAGACAGGGTAAGAGAAATAGGCAACTAGAATAGTAACTCTGACTATCATGCAATGTAAAACCTAGGTCATATTTATCTATCAATAAAAAGTTTGACATCGCTGATTTTATTTATACCTAGTGGACTTCCAGTTCTAAGTGTATAAATCCAAAATACTTCTCTTTTGCTAAGAGCTTTGTACCTGTCTCCACCCCTTAATCCTAGTTTAACCTGTTCTATTCCTTGGAACCTAAAATGATTAAACTTATCTTTATGATTGAAAAATTTTTTAGCCACCGGTGTCTTAGGTTCTTCTGCTTCAAGGGACAACAAATGTTCCCTGATCCTGTCTTTTAGATTTCTAGAGGTGAGTCCCACATATTGAAAATTACAGCAGGTGCATGGGATCAAATAAACAACAAAGTCAGATTTACAATTCGGCCGGGCCCCTGGAACTACCAGTCGGCCGCATCAGCCAGGATGGCTGGTACTTTTGACCTAGGTCGCTCCAGTGACCCTTTGTCCCAGAGCTCGGCTCTTTTGGGGTTTGCTGCCTCTTAGAGTGGCCCAGAGGTGAGGTGATTGCCGGTAGGGAGCTCCCTTGGGAACCGGGGGGTCCGGTTCCCCCTATAACCCCTATTCTCCCTGGATTTCCAGGTGGATGTTTAAACCAGCCTAACTCCGGTCCCCAGTCACAGATCACGTTGCTTTTTGGACTGTAGATTCTGGGGACCCTGGAAGTGCTCCCCCGGGATAACTCCGAAAACCACCACCCCTGTGTACTGGGAGTCTGTGGGACTATGGCTGCTATAGCCGGCACCGGCCTATCTGGAGGGGTGGGAATGGCGGGAAAACTGTGGCATTGTCTCCTGTGTTATCAAGATGAGATTGTATGTATAAAAGCTGTGTGTTGTCCCAATAAAGGCAGTTCTATTTTCACCTGAATGCTAGTCTGTCTAGTTATTTGGGCGGGCTCCTGCTAGAATCACTTTCCTGGGCTACATAGCCACTTGTTCCAGGCAGAGGAAAAACACGGTCGACGGCACTACCGAGTCGGGGTAGCGGGGAGTCCGTCACATTGGTTGGCAGTGGTGGGATGCTTCCGTCTACCTGGAACGTCCAAACCACTAACTGAAGATCTTGCCGGATGGAGCAGTATGGAGTATCTTGTCAGATGGAGCAGTACCATGGGCTCCTGAAGGAAGAATTGAGAACATTGCTGCAGACTAGAGGGAAAGTCGCCGGCAACAATACAAAGGCAGTGCTTGTAGCCGAACTGATGGAGGATGATCGGGCTAGCGAACAGGCTGGTGGGTCGGACAGCGACCAAAGTGGAGGACAGCCCAGTACAGCCTCAACTCCAGGGACTACGACATCTGACAAACAGCAGCAGGTACAGTGGCAACTGACTCTCTATGTACCTAACCCCCCCGAGGAGATCATTACTCGGATAGTGACTGACACCAACAAGATACACATGTTGGAGCTTCAGAAGTCTCCAAACCTTCCAGGATGATGGGAGAGAGGATATCGACCGCTACCTACAGCTGTTTGAGACCCAGTGCCGGATGCATGGGGTCACTAATGCCAATAGAGTTACTATCTTAATTGGGAAACTATTCGGTAGGGCCCTGGAGGCTTTCCACACTGTCCCCTCCGAAGATCAAGGCAACTATGACCGGGTGAAGGAGCGCATCCTTGCTCAGTATGGACTCACCCTGGAGGCTCACCAGCTAAAATTCAGGGGACTACAAAGACAAGAGGAGAAGCCGTACACCGAGTTTGCCCACCGCTTAGCTAGATCCTTGAACTCCTGGGTCACTGGGTGCCACATCACCACCCTAGACAAAGCTGTTCAACTCATCCTCCTGGAGCAGTTCTACAACCACACCCCAGCAGAGATAAGGGACTGGGTAAAAGACAAGGGACCCAGAACAGCTGACCAAGCCGTCGCCCTGGCCGATCAGTATGTGGATGCCCGGCGCCAGGCGGCCACAGACCCCTGGCCAGCAACCCGCTCCCCTCCAGCCCCAGCTCAACTCCCAATGGTCTTTTGGCAGTCACAGACCTGGCCGCCCCCTGTTTACCCAGCCGGGAGCAGCAATCCCCGGGGGTGTTATGGGTGTGGACACCCCAGACATGTTATACGGAACTGCATAGCCAGACAATGAAACCCCACAGCCCAGCCACCAAGGAACCCTGCCTCAACCTCATGGGGGTCTCCTCAAGCCCGCACCTATCAGGCCGCTGCCCATTGTGCCCATACAGCAAGCTCCGACCCTTATGCTGAGTGGACAGGAGAAGAAGTGGGTGTATAGCACCATGTCAGCTCAAGGGACCAAGACAACTGACAACAACAACGGAAAGTTGTCTGGGTCAATGAGCAGGCAGCTCAAGGAATGAGAGATATGGGGGCCACTGTTTCTTTGATCCAACCTCACCTTGTTCCCCCCTCAGGCTGCACTGGGCGCACCCTTGGTGTGGGGGTAGCAGGAAGTGAGGTCCTCAGGATTCCTACAGCCTGGGTCCATTTGGACTGGAATACCAACTCCTCCTGTAGAAGTGGGGGTTATGCACAACATACCTGCCGAGGTCCTGTTGGGAAATGACCTCGGCCACCTTGTGTCCGCCTTTGTGGGGGGATGCCTCTCCGGATACCTGCCCAGTGACTACCCGCCAGCAGGCCAGATGCAAAGCCACCTCACCAACTCTAGGGACCCAGGTAAGACCTACCACCCGACTCCTACATTTCCTCGACTGCTGTCCCCACTAACCCCAAACTTACTGACACCCCTTCCTGGGCAACCCCTTCTGACTTCGCCAAAGAAACCTTGAGCGACCCGACCCTAGCCCTTATCGAGACCGAGTAGGTGCTGATGCCCAGGGCCCCAGAGACGAACGGTTCCAGTGGCAGGGAGAGCTCCTGTACTTGATCTCCAAGAGGAGAAAAGGACCGGTGGCCAAACGCCAGCTGGTCGTACCGAAGAAGTTTCGGTCCAACCTACTGAACATAGGGCATGACATCCCCTTAGCCGGCTACTTAGGAAAGCAAAGGACCTACCACCGCTTGACTCAAACCTTCTTCTGGACAGGCATTACAGCCGATATTAAGGAATACTGTAAATCCTGTGAGGTAAGACAGGCGACATACAAAAGCTCCCCTCCATCACCTGCCCTTATTGAGGAACCCTTTAGCCGAGTGGCAGTAGACATTGTGAGGCCATTAGCTCGGCCCAGCCCCTCAGGGAAGAAATACATCCTTACAGTGGTGGACTATGCCACCCGATACCCCGAGGCAATCCCCTTAGCCAATATCAAGGCAGAGACCATAGCAGATGCGATGCTCCGGATATTCACCAGGGTAGGCTTCCCTCAGGAAGTGGTTTCCGATCAGTTGGGAGTTGTGCGGGATTAAACCCCCTTCACAGCGCCCCTTACCATCCCCAGATGAATGGCCTGTGTGAGAGGTTTAACGGGACCCTAAAGCAACTGCTTGAGACGTTCTCGGCCACTCACAAGGACTGGGAGAGATTCCTGCTGCACCTCCTCTTTGCATATCGAGAGGTGCCTCAGGAATCCACCGGGTTTTCCCCCTTTGAACTTCTATATGGTCGAAAGGTTAGGGGCCCGCTAGATTTGGTACGAGCTAACTGGGAGGGAGCCACCAGGGGGGGGAGAGCACTCTGTTGTGGAGTATGTACTCCAGCTCAGAGACCGACTGAAGGACCTGACTGACCAGGTACGCGAGAACCTTCAAGCCTCTCAGCACAGGCAGAAGCGATGGTACGATCACAATGCCCGTACCCGAACCCTGATCATGGGACTGAAGGTCCTCGTTCTGAAGACTATCAAAACTAACAAGCTACAGGCCTCTTGGCAAGGACCTTACTGGGTTGTGGAACAACTGAACAACAACACATACCTGGTAGCAAAGTGTTCAGATGAAAGGATCTGTCGGACCTTTCATGTGAACATGTTAAAGGCATACATAGAGAGACCCAGAGATGTGGCCGCTATCTGTGCACCGGCAGTGGAGGACTCTGAAAGTCTTCCAATGCCGGAGCTTCCCGGACCTACTGACACCCCCCAGGGGGTGGATGACATATCCCTAGACTATAGGTTAGAGCCCGGACAGAAAAGGCAGGTCCGGCGACTCTTGGAACAAAGAAGTGACATGTTCTCTACTGTCCCTGGGTTTATCACCACAGCCATCCAGCGGGTGGAGACCCCGGGACAGACCCCCTTGCGACAGGCTGCCTACAGGGTCCCAGAGGCTATCAGGGACAGTATGCACCGGGAGCTCCAGGGAATGTTGGACCTCGGTGTCATTGAGCCATCCAACAGTCCCTGGGCCTCCCAGTAGTGTTAGTACCCAAGAAGGCCAGAACTACCCAGTTCTGCGTTGACTACCGTAGACTAGTGGTCTAGTAGCAGGAGCAAACTACATTCAGTTTAATGGAGTGATCAGGCGTACTGTAACGATGCACTGAGGAAAAACCAGACCCACTCAGTAGAGCAAGGAGCAGCAATCTGGAAAAAATAACTTTTAAATAAAAAATTTCTGCAATCCTTTAATGTATAAATCTGCCACTAAGCTAATGTTATATAATTATGCACTATGTTTGTAAGTTTACTGCCAATTTAACTTTTTCAGTACTAATCTGTGTTGCGCTTGAGCGGCTCACATAATTCACCACTATATAATCGATTTTACAATTGACTTATAATTCTAGATTGTACACTATTCTTAACGCAGTGTCACAATATGGATAGGGAAAGCTGAACTATTAATAGCAATCCACTTGTAATTTAGGCCATAAGCGGCAAGAATGTAAAGAACATCTGGGATAGGTTGATGTGCTTCTCTTTTCTTAAGATTGACATTGGGACATAGAGCATTTCTCAACACTCATACAGTAAAGGATGAACCTAGAATTCCAGCTTCAATTATTAATTTTGTTCAAAACATCTTAATTATTACAGAATTAAAATAAATTCAGCAAATTCTAAACTCCAATTTTAAAATATTCCACTTTTTGGTTCAGCAGCAATATTAGGCCTAGATTAGGCTACCTCCGGTATTTGGAGTAATTAAAAAAAGGGTCTAACGCTCACTTTTCAGCCGTGACTTTTCCATACCGCAGATCCCCTTACGTCAATTGCGTATCCTATCTTTTCAATGGGATTTTTCTAACTCCGGTATTTAGAGTCGTGTCTGAAGTGAGCGTTACTCAAAACTCCAGCCGCAGAAAAAAGTCAGTAGTTAAGAGCTTTCTGGGCTAACGCCGGTTCATAAAGCTCTTAACTACTGTACTCTAAAGTACACTAACACCCATAAACTACCTATGTACCCCTAAACCGAGGTCCCCCCACATCGCCGCCACTCGATTAAATTTTTTTAACCCCTAATCTGCCGACCGCCACCTACGTTATACTTATATACCCCTAATCTGCTGCCCCTAACACCGCCGACCCCTATATTATATTTATTAACCCCTAACCTGCCCCCCACAACGTCGCAGCCAGCTACCTACAATAATTAACCCCTAATCTGCCGACCGCAAAGCGCCGCCACCTACGTTATACTTATGTACCCCTAATCTGCTGCCCCTAACACCGCCGACCCCTATATTATATTTATTAACCCCTAATCTGCCCCCCTCAACGTCGCCTCCACCTGCCTACACTTATTAACCCCTAATCTGCCGAGCGGACTGCACCGCTATTATTATAAAGTTATTAACCCCTAATCCGCCTCACTAACCCTATAATAAATAGTATTAACCCCTAATCTGCCCTCCCTAACATCGCCGACACCTAACTTCAAACATTAACCCCTAATATGCCAACTGGAGCTCACCGCTATTCTAATAAATGGATTAACCCCTAAAGCTAAGTCTAACCCTAACACTAACACCCCCTAAGTTAAATATAATTTTAATCTAACGAAATTAATTAACTCTTATTAAATAAATTATTCCTATTTAAAGCTAAATACTTACCTGTAAAATAAATCCTAATATAGCTACAATATAAATTATAATTATATTATAGCTATTTTAGGATTAATATTTATTTTACAGGTAACTTTGTATTTATTTTAACCAGGTACAATAGCTATTAAATAGTTAAGAACTATTTAATAGCTAAAATAGTTAAAAAAATTACAAATTTACATGTAAAATAAATCCTTACCTAAGTTACAATTAAACCTAACTCTACACTATCAATAAATTAATTAAATAAAATACCTACAATTACCTACAATTAAACCTAACACTATACTATCAATAAATTAATTAAATACAATACCTACAAATAACTACAATGAAATAAACTAACTAAAGTACAAAAAATAAAAAAGAACTAAGTTACAAAAAATAAAAAAATATTTACAAACATAAGAAAAATATTACAACAATTTTAAACTAATTACACCTACTCTAAGCCCCCTAATAAAATAACAAAGCCCCCCAAAATAAAAAAATGCCCTACCCTATTCTAGATTACTAAAGCTCAAAGCTCTTTTACCTTACCAGCCCTGAACAGGGCCCTTTGCGGGGCATGCCCCAAGAAGTTCAGCTCTTTTGCCTGTAAAAAAAAACATACAATACCCCCCCCCAACATTACAACCCACCACCCACATACCCCTAATCTAACCCAAACCCCCCTTAAATAAACCTAACACTAAGCCCCTGAAGATCTCCCTACCTTGAGTCGTCTTCACCCAGCTGAGCCAAATTCTTCATCCATGCGGAGCAAGAAGAGGTCCTCCATCCGGTAGAAGTCTTCATCCAAGCGGGGCAGAAGAGGTCTTCCATCCGATTGAAGTCTTCATCCAAGCGGGATCTTCTATCGTCATCCATCCGGAGCGGAGCGGCAGGATCCTGAAGACCTCCGACGCGGAACATCCATCCTGGCCGACGACTGAACGACGAATGAGGGTTCCACTGACTGATCCAGGGTTCATCCCCTTTAGGATCGAGCAACAGCGAGTGCAGCATCGGGTCCACCGGGGCGGCAAGAAACACCGCCGCTACAAGGGGAAACTCGATCCGCAGATCCAACCGGAAGAAAGCGCCAAAGAAGTAAGCAACTCTATATCTATTATTAAGGACAGCCAAACATGTTCCACACTTGTGGGGAGAGATAATGATATAGTAATAAACACGTCAGATTATGCATTAAATGAAAAAGAAACTATGATGCTCTTTCTTTTTGCCCTTTCCATGACACAGACTTTTTCGAGCTGGAAAAAGATTTGCAAAGACTATACCGCAATATCAAACTTAAAGTCTGGTTCAGCAATGAACATTATTTGGCAGATAGTCAAGCCCAGACTCCGGAATTGTCTTTAAAAAAGTTGGGTCTTAGCAAAAAAAGTTCTTTTAACCCCAATGTTAATAATAATAGTGTCAATACATTTGTTAACATAGTACAACAAGGGGTTAAAAAGTTACGTGATGAATACAAAAATAAAAAACATACTACTATGTGGCATAAAAATGAGCGTGTCAATTTGACTAATTTTGCTAAGGGTGAAAATATGATACTGAAGGAGTTGAAAGGCAATAAAAACATCATCTTTAAGGGGGCTGATAAAGGCGGAGCAATGGTTTTGCTAGATAAAGGATACTATGTAAACGAAGCCCTCTCTCAATTGAGTGATATAAATACATATAAGCCACTGCAGGGAAATCCTTTAGGTAATATACAGAAGGAGATAAATGTAGTTGTACAGAGAGCCCTTTGTCAAGGCATTATTGATAGAAAGCTATCTGAGTATTTGTGTACTGTAAACCCTAGGACACCTGTCTTTTATACTGTCCCAAAAGTCCACAAGGACAAACAGAGACCCCCGGGGAGACCTATTGTCTCCTCAGTCGAGTCAGTATTTACAAACATTTCCAAATTTTTGGATAAGATCTTGCAGCCTGAGGTCACTAGGATGTCAAGCTACATACAAGACACTAATAGTTTTTTGCAGAAGGCAAGGAATTTGGTATTCCCTAGTGACAAATACCTCCTGTTCACCATGGATGTACGTAGTTTATACACATCCATAAAACATGAAACTGGTATATCCATTGTAAGAAAAACATTGATGGTGAACAGGAGGTATAATGAGATTGAAGTATCATTTTTGGAAGACTTGTTACATATTGTCCTATACTGGAATTACTTTATCTTTCAGGACAGCTGGTAGGTCCAGGTGAGGGGTACAGCTATGGGCTCTAACGCCGCCCCATCATACGCCAACCTCTTCATGTGTGAGTTTGAGGAGAGTATCGTCTATAAAAATCAGTTATTTAAACAATTTGGAGCCGTATGGTGGAGATATATAGACGATATTTTTGGTGTATGGTGGGGTGACGTTGAGTCCCTCACACAATTTGTCCAGGATTTAAATTCTGAAGTAAGGGACCTTTTCTTCACAGTGAGTGTCAGTGAGGAATCTGTGCCCTTCCTTGATACGCTAGTTCTCAAGAAGGGTCATCACCTAGAATTTGATCTGTATAGAAAAGAGACAGACAGAAACAGTATATTGCAATTTAACAGCTTCCACCCTAGGCCATTGGTAAATTCTCTTCCCAAGAGCCAACTATTAAGGGTTAACAGGATTGTTGATGATGGGGAGACAAGGAGGATAAGGTTTAATGAAATGTCCAAAAAGTTCATTGACAGAGGATACCCCAAAAAACTCCTAGATGATACTATAGGCTCTTTGGATAAAAGTAAAGAAAGAACATCCAAAGAAAATAGGCTGGTGTTTGTCAGTCAATACAACCCATTGAGTGACAAAATAGCTAGGTTAATTCGAAAGAACTGGTATATTCTCAAGGAATGCAATTCTAATGTAGCTCAGTTCCAGGAGCCTCCCATTATGGCACACAAGAGAGTAAAAAGCCTTAGGGACCACTTGGTGAGAACAGACATAGGCCCCACCAGACAAACTAGACAACAGTTGTTGGGTAAGAAAAATATGGGAACTTTCCCCTGTCTTGGCTGTATGAGTTGCCATTCAGTAATAAAAGGAGCATTCTTTCATCATCCCCAAAGTGGAAAAAAGTTTTCTATCAAGGGGTATTATACCTGTGAGACCACTTATGTGGTATATTTGATCAAGTGTCCCTGTTCTTGCATCTATATAGGTGAGACCACCCGCAAGGTGAAAGACCGTATTGGTCAACATAGGTCCAATATTAGATGCAAGAACAGGGATGCCCCTGTCTCCAACCATTTTCTGGAGAAAGGCCACCACATTAGCCAGCTCAGGTGGCAAGTAATAGAACATATCCCCCCAAACAGAAGAGGCATGAATAGGGAGCGTCTATTAAAACAAAGAGAGATGTGGTGGATGCATAAATTGGATAGTATGCATCCCAAGGGTCTTAACAGGGAATTTGATTTAAGCTGTTTTTTCTGAATCTTTTCTGAATCTCTCCTGAAGTATCTTTAGCCTGACTAATTACTTATCACTAAGAATTTTTGCTGTATTTTTAGGCCCTTCCCTTGTTTTTAATTGTTTACAAACTTTTGTATATATAAAAAAAAAAAATTCTATGCATTTTAATTTTCTATAAAATGTTTATGAAATGGTTCATTAAATTTATTTAGGCAATATATAAACTGTAGTTTAATGAAATTTTCTTATAGAGTATTATGCATTTTTTTAGTGAAATTCTATGTATCTTTTGGGACTAAGTAATATATTTATATTAACTAATTCAACCTGTATATAAGTTATGTGAGTGTATGTATAGCATTAGGCCACTAGAGGGAGCCTTCTCCATACAACAATCTGAGAAGGCGCCAAAATTTGGGTATTTAAAGATGTAATAAGGCCTGTATACAATTACCAAGCATGAATAAGGTGCTGTGACACCGAAACATCGCTATTTGTGTTCAAATAAAGTCTGTTTGATAAAGTGCTGGAGACCCTGCTTATCTTTACAATCAGCCAATCGGATTGAACTTGATTCTGATTGGCTGATTCCATCAGCCAATCAGAATATTCCTACCTTAATTCCGATTGGCTGATAGAATCCTATCAGCCAATCGGAATTCGAGGGACGCCATCTTGGATGACGTCATTTAAAGGAACCGTCATTCGTCGTTCAGTTGTCGGTCAGGATGGATGTTCCGCATCGGAGGTCTTCAGGATCCTGCCGCTCCGCTCCGGATGGATGACAATAGAAGATCCCGCTTGGATGAAGACTTCAATCGGATGGAAGACCTCTTCTGCCGCACTTGGATGAAGACTTCTACTGGATGGAGGACCTCTTCTTGCTCCGCTTGTATGAAGAATTTGGCTCGGCTGGGTGAAGACGACTCAAGGTAGGGAGATCTTCAGGGGCTTAGTGTTAGGTTTATTTAAGGGGGGTTTGGGTTAGATTAGGGGTATGTGGGTGGTGGGTTGTAATGTTGGGGGGGGGTATTGTATGTTTTTTTTTACAGGCAAAAGAGCTGAACTTCTTGGGGCATGCCCCGCAAAGGGCCCTGTTCAGGGCTGGTAAGGTAAAAGAGCTTTGAACTTTAGTAATCTAGAATAGGGTAGGGCATTTTTTTTATTTTGGGGGGCTTTGTTATTTTATTAGGGGGCTTAGAGTAGGTGTAATTAGTTTAAAATTGTTGTAATATTTTTCTTATGTTTGTAAATATTTTTTTATTTTTTGTAACTTAGTTCTTTTTTATTTTTTGTACTTTAGTTAGTTTATTTCATTGTAGTTATTTGTAGGTATTGTATTTAATTAATTTATTGATAGTGTAGTGTTAGGTTTAATTGTAGGTAATTGTAGGTATTTTATTTAATTAATTTATTGATAGTGTAGAGTTAGGTTTAATTGTAACTTAGGTTAGGATTTATTTTACAGGTAAATTTGTAATTATTTTAACTATTTTAGCTATTAAATAGTTCTTAACTATGTAATAGCTATTGTACCTGGTTAAAATAAATACAAAGTTACCTGTAAAATAAATATTAATCCTAAAATAGCTATAATATAATTATAATTTATATTGTAGCTATATTAGGATTTATTTTACAGGTAAGTATTTAGCTTTAAATAGGAAAAATTTATTTAATAAGAGTTAATTAATTTCGTTAGATTACAATTATATTTAATTTAGGGGTGTTAGTGTTAGGGTTAGACTTAGCTTTAGGGGTTAATCCATTTATTAGAATAGCGGTGAGCTCCAGTCGGCAGATTAGGGGTTAATGTTTGAAGTTAGGTGTCGGCGATGTTAGGGAGGGCAGATTAGGGGTTAATACTATTTATTATAGGGTTAGTGAGGCGGATTAGGGGTTAATAACTTTATAATAATAGCGGTGCGGTCCGGTCGGCAGATTAGGGGTTAATAAGTGTAGGCAGGTGGAGGCGACGTTGTGGGGGGCAGATTAGGGGTTAATAAATATAATATAGGGGTAGGCAGTGTTAGGGGCAGCAGATTAGGGGTACATAAGGATAATGTAAGTAGCGGCGGTTTACGGAGCGGCAGATTAGGGGTTAAAAATAATATGCAGGGGTCAGCGATAGCGGGGGCGGCAGATTAGGGGTTAATAAGTGTAAGGCTAGGGGTGTTTAGACTCGGGGTACATGTTAGGGTGTTAGGTGCAGACGTAGGAAGTGTTTCCCCATAGCAAACAATGGGGCTGCGTTAGGAGCTGAACGCGGCTTTTTTGCAGGTGTTAGGTTTTTTTTCAGCTCAAACAGCCCCATTGTTTCCTATGGGGGAATCGTGCACGAGCACGTTTTTGAGGCTGGCCGCGTCCGTAAGCAACTCTGGTATCGAAAGTTGAAGCTGCGTTAAATATGCTCTACGCTCCTTTTTTGGAGCCTAACGCAGCCTTTATGTGGACTCTCAATACCAGAGTTATTTTTATGGTGCGGCCAGAAAAAAGCCGGCGTTAGCTACGCGGGTCCTTACCGACAAAACTCTAAATCTAGCCGTTAGATTGTAACTTAGCCAACCAAATCTAAATATCCATTATTCAAGATAAATAGATAGATAAATAAATAAAGTTATTGCAAGTCGACAGGTCACTGAAAGTTGGGTTACTTTACAAGAAAATTTGTATTTTGACCCAAATTTACCTAACTGACTTTAAAGGGACACTGTACCCAATTTTTTTCTTTTATAATTCAGAAAGAGCATGCAATTTTAAGCAACTTTCTAATTTACTCCTATTATCAATTTTTCTTCGTTCTCTTGCTATCATTATTTGAAAAAGAAGGCATCTAAGCTTTTTTTTGGTTTCAGTACTCTGGACAGCACTTTTTTATTGGTGGATTAATTTAACAACCCAGGTTGTTCACCAAAAATGGGCCGGCATCTAAGCTTACATTCTTGCATTTCAAATAAAGATACCAAGAGAATGAAGAAAATTTTGATAATAGAAGTAAATTAGAAAGTTGCTTAAAATTTCATGCTCAATCTGAATCACGAAAGAAATATTTTGGGTACAGTGTCTCTTTAAATTTAATTAATTTCACTTTTAAAACATAATTTTTACGCAAGTTGCTATTATTGCTAAGGTAGAGAGAGTTGTTTTACCTTTCAATCACATTTTTCACAATCATGTTTGGTGTTTGATGAAAATACGAGTTAAATTTTCCACAATCCTGAACTCCATTACATTACATGAATGTTGTCTTTTTCTAATTAATTGTTGATTTTTAATTGCTACCTTAAAATATATTTTTACTAACAGAGGTAAACTCACAAGTACTTTGCTAAAATACCTTTTGTATTTTCCATTATATAGCTTTGTTTTATACTGTTGATTTATTTCAAAATAAACTAATGATTTTTTTTTTAAAAAACCTTCAGAATATTATCACAACCATAAATTATATTGGGCTAGATTACAAGTGGAGCACTAATTTATTGCACGCCCTCAAACGTGCAAATTTGCCCGTTTGCAGGCACAAGATAAATAACCAGTCATTACAAGTGGCTGGTTAATGCTGCCGCAAGCTTGTGGTAGCATTTAGCTTTTATAAAATTAACCAGAGATCAGATCTCTGGTTGATTTTATAAATGTGCCCCAAATGCCCCAAAATACAGTGGTGTGTAGCATTTTTATTTTTTAATAAAATAACTGCACCAGGCAGTTTTTGGGAGATATAGTTGGCAGAAATTGGATGTTAGAAAACAAACGGCACTGAAAAGTATCTTTACATTGCTGTCTATGGGAACTGTGGTCCCACTTAATATATATGTATATGCTTATATGTATATGTATGTGTTAATATTTCTATATACAAATATATATATATATATTTACAATTTGCTGCCATCATGGAACGACTTACCCCCTTCGCTGTACTAGTTCTCATGCCGTGTGGAGCCAATGGAAACGCGCTCTTTTGAGCACATAGCTTCCTAGCAATGTGAACACGAGGTCACATTTGCTTTGGGGCCACTTCAAATTCCAGCGCACAGATATGTGTGCAGGTATTATGAGTGAAGCGCAAATATTGTGCTCACGAAAGCTCAATTTTGGGCTCCACTCATAATCTGGCCCAGTATAGGAAAACACTACCCAAGCTTTCAATGGGTGGAACATATCTCAATATGAGATTTAGAAACTACAAAATTCACTGATAGGTCTCCCAGCCTCCATAGCATCACCATGTCCAAAAACATTCTGTGTGAATGATTCACTAAAGCTCACATATTTCTTAATTATTTGCAGAATCAGCAGGAAAGAATAACATAGATACTAGTTAAAGTGCCAGTAAACCATAAAAAAATGTTATATAATTCTGCACATAGTGCAGAATTATATAACATTATAATAGCGCAAATATTGTGTTGTAAGGCCCTTCCCTTGTTTTTAATTGTTTACAAACTTTTGTATATATATAAAAAAAAAAAATTCTATGCATTTTAATTTTCTATAAAATGTTTATGAAATGGTTCATTAAATTTATTTAGGCAATATATAAACTGTAGTTTAATGAAATTTTCTTATAGAGTATTATGCATTTTTTTAGTGAAATTCTATGTATCTTTTGGGACTAAGTAATATATTTATATTAACTAATTCAACCTGTATATAAGTTATGTGAGTGTATGTATAGCATTAGGCCACTAGAGGGAGCCTTCTCCATACAAGAATCTGAGAAGGCGCCAAAATTTGGGTATTTAAAGATGTAATAAGGCCTGTATACAATTACCAAGCATGAATAAGGTGCTGTGACACCAAAACGTCGCTATTTGTGTTCAAATAAAGTCTGTTTGATAAAGTGCTGGAGACCCTGCTTATCTTTACAATCAGCCAATCGGATTGAACTTGATTCTGATTGGCTGATTCCATCAGCCAATCAGAATATTCCTACCTTAATTCCGATTGGCTGATAGAATCCTATCAGCCAATCGGAATTCGAGGGACGCCATCTTGGATGACATCATTTAAAGGAACCGTCATTCGTCGTTCAGTTGTCGGCCAGGATGGATGTTCCGCATCGGAGGTCTTCAGGATCCTGCCGCTCCGCTCCGGATGGATGACGATAGAAGATCCCGCTTGGATGAAGACTTCAATCGGATGGAAGACCTCTTCTGCCCCACTTGGATGAAGACTTCTACTGGATGGAGGACCTCTTCTTGCTCCGCTTGTATGAAGAATTTGGCTCGGCTGGGTGAAGACGACTCAAGGTAGGGAGATCTTCAGGGGCTTAGTGTTAGGTTTATTTAAGGGGGGTTTGGGTTAGATTAGGGGTATGTGGGTGGTGGGTTGTAATGTTGGGGGGGGTATTGTATGTTTTTTTTTACAGGCAAAAGAGCTGAACTTCTTGGGGCATGCCCCGCAAAGGGCCCTGTTCAGGGCTGGTAAGGTAAAAGAGCTTTGAACTTTAGTAATCTAGAATAGGGTAGGGCATTTTTTTTATTTTGGGGGGCTTTGTTATTTTATTAGGGGGCTTAGAGTAGGTGTAATTAGTTTAAAATTGTTGTAATATTTTTCTTATGTTTGTAAATATTTTTTTATTTTTTGTAACTTAGTTCTTTTTTATTTTTTGTACTTTAGTTAGTTTATTTCATTGTAGTTATTTGTAGGTATTGTATTTAATTAATTTATTGATAGTGTAGTGTTAGGTTTAATTGTAGGTAATTGTAGGTATTTTATTTAATTAATTTATTGATTGTGTAGAGTTAGGTTTAATTGTAACTTAGGTTAGGATTTATTTTACAGGTAAATTTGTAATTATTTTAACTATTTTAGCTATTAAATAGTTCTTAACTATTTAATAGCTATTGTACCTGGTTAAAATAAATACAAAGTTACCTGTAAAATAAATATTAATCCTAAAATAGCTATAATATAATTATAATTTATATTGTAGCTATATTAGGATTTATTTTACAGGTAAGTATTTAGCTTTTAATAGGAATAATTTATTTAATAAGAGTTAATTAATTTCGTTAGATTACAATTATATTTAATTTAGGGGGTGTTAGTGTTAGGGTTAGATTTAGCTTTAGGGGTTAATCCATTTATTAGAATAGCGGTGAGCTCCAGTCGGCAGATTAGGGGTTAATGTTTGAAGTTAGGTGTCGGCGATGTTAGGGAGGGCAGATTAGGGGTTAATACTATTTATTATAGGGTTAGTGAGGCGGATTAGGGGTTAATAACTTTATAATAATAGCGGTGCGGTCCGGTCGGCAGATTAGGGGTTAATAAGTGTAGGCAGGTGGAGGCGACGTTGTGGGGGGCAGATTAAGGGTTAATAAATATAATATAGGGGTAGGCAGTGTTAGGGGCAGCAGATTAGGGGTACATAAGGATAATGTAAGTAGCGGCGGTTTACGGAGCGGCAGATTAGGGGTTAAAAATAATATGCAGGGGTCAGCGATAGCGGGGGCGGCAGATTAGGGGTTAATAAGTGTAAGGCTAGGGGTGTTTAGACTCGGGGTACATGTTAGGGTGTTAGGTGCAGACGTAGGAAGTGTTTCCCCATAGCAAACAATGGGGCTGCGTTAGGAGCTGAACACGGCTTTTTTGCAGGTGTTAGGTTTTTTTTCAGCTCAAACAGCCCCATTGTTTCCTATGGGGGAATCGTGCACGAGCACGTTTTTGAGGCTGGCCGCGTCCGTAAGCAACTCTGGTATCGAGAGTTGAAGCTGCGTTAAATATGCTCTACGCTCCTTTTTTGGAGCCTAACGCAGCCTTTATGTGGACTCTCAATACCAGAGTTATTTTTATGGTGCTGCCAGAAAAAAGCCGGCGTTAGCTACGCGGGTCCTTACCGACAAAACTCTAAATCTAGCCGTTAGATTGTAACTTAGCCAACCAAATCAAAATATCCATTATTCAAGATAAATAGATAGATAAATAAATAAAGTTATTGCAAGTCGACAGGTCACTGAAAGTTGGGTTACTTTACAAGAAAATTTGTATTTTGACCCAAATTTACCTAACTGACTTTAAAGGGACACTGTACCCAATTTTTTTCTTTTATAATTCAGAAAGAGCATGCAATTTTAAGCAACTTTCTAATTTACTCCTATTATCAATTTTTCTTCGTTCTCTTGCTATCATTATTTGAAAAAGAAGGCATCTAAGCTTTTTTTTGGTTTCAGTACTCTGGACAGCACTTTTTTATTGGTGGATTAATTTAACAACCCAGGTTGTTCACCAAAAATGGGCCGGCATCTAAGCTTACATTCTTGCATTTCAAATAAAGATACCAAGAGAATGAAGAAAATTTTGATAATAGAAGTAAATTAGAAAGTTGCTTAAAATTTCATGCTCAATCTGAATCACGAAAGAAATATTTTGGGTACAGTGTCTCTTTAAATTTAATTAATTTCACTTTTAAAACATAATTTTTACGCAAGTTGCTATTATTGCTAAGGTAGAGAGAGTTGTTTTACCTTTTAATCACATTTTTCACAATCATGTTTGGTGTTTGATGAAAATACGAGTTAAATTTTCCACAATCCTGAACTCCATTACATTACATGAATGTTGTCTTTTTCTAATTAATTGTTGATTTTTAATTGCTACCTTAAAATATATTTTTACTAACAGAGGTAAACTCACAAGTACTTTGCTAAAATACCTTTTGTATTTTCCATTATATAGCTTTGTTTTATACTGTTGATTTATTTCAAAATAAACTAATGATTTTTTTTTTAAAAAACCTTCAGAATATTATCACAACCATAAATTATATTGGGCTAGATTACAAGTGGAGCACTAATTTATTGCACGCCCTCAAACGTGCAAATTTGCCCGTTTGCAGGCACAAGATAAATAACCAGTCATTACAAGTGGCTGGTTAATGCTGCCGCAAGCTTGTGGTAGCATTTAGCTTTTATAAAATTAACCAGAGATCAGATCTCTGGTTGATTTTATAAATGTGCCCCAAATGCCCCAAAATACAGTGGTGTGTAGCATTTTTATTTTTTAATAAAATAACTGCACCAGGCAGTTTTTGGGAGATATAGTTGGCAGAAATTGGATGTTAGAAAACAAACGGCACTGAAAAGTATCTTTACATTGCTGTCTATGGGAACTGTGGTCCCACTTAATATATATGTATATGCTTATATGTATATGTATGTGTTAATATTTCTATATACAAATATATATATATATTTACAATTTGCTGCCATCATGGAACGACTTACCCCCTTCGCTGTACTAGTTCTCATGCCGTGTGGAGCCAATGGAAACGCGCTCTTTTGAGCACATAGCTTCCTAGCAATGTGAACACAAGGTCACATTTGCTTTGGGGCTACTTCAAATTCCAGCGCACAGATATGTGTGCAGGTATTATGAGTGAAGCGCAAATATTGTGCTCACGAAAGCTCAATTTTGGGCTCCACTCATAATCTGGCCCAGTATAGGAAAACACTACCCAAGCTTTCAATGGGTGGAACATATCTCAATATGAGATTTAGAAACTACAAAATTCACTGATAGGTCTCCCAGCCTCCATAGCATCACCATGTCCAAAAACATTCTGTGTGAATGATTCACTAAAGCTCACATATTTCTTAATTATTTGCAGAATCAGCAGGAAAGAATAACATAGATACTAGTTAAAGTGCCAGTAAACCATAAAAAAATGTTATATAATTCTGCACATAGTGCAGAATTATATAACATTATAATAGCGCAAACATTGTAAAACCAAATTTCCCCTTTGAATTTAAAAAATAACTGCTGTTTTACAGACCCGCTCTCTGTGATCTTCTGAGCAGGTCTGTTTTTTTCAAACAGCGCATCGGGCCAGCTGTATAGTCACAGCCCGACCCGACCGCGCCATAGCACTAAGTGCAGCTCGCTCCTGCTGTCTGACAGAGCAGGAGCGAGCTGCACTTAGTGCTATGGCGCGGTCGGGCCGGGCTGTGACTATACAGCTGGCCCGATGCGCTGTTTGAAAAAAACAGACCTGCTCAGAAGATCACAGAGAGCGGGTCTGTAAAACAGCAGTTATTTTTTAAATTCAAAGGGGAAATTTGGTTTTACAATGTTTGCGCTATTATAATGTTATATAATTCTGCACTATGTGCAGAATTATATAACATTTTTTTTATGGTTTACTGTCCCTTTAAGCTGCAGAGGTTTGAGATATTAATTTGTGAATTTGACCTACTATGTTTATAGGGCAAAAGAACACAATTTGTTGTGACATACCTCTTTGAACAAACTGATGTTGTAATAAAGAAGTAAACATCAAAAGAAAATCCATACTTTGCTATTCTAAGTTAAACAATAATTAATGTTAATTATGGATGAAGGCATCTGAGGTATTTAAACCATCAATTACGCAACTGAAGTTGCTCTTCTATTAGCAGTGAATCAGCAGAGAAATAGTTGCAATTTGATGTTATTGCCTTAAACTAAAAGACATTAATGAGCATTCCTTAAGGGCAGAGAGGTCTGTGACATATTTACGGCATCGTAGTGCTTGAAATCTAAATTACCATCTAAAATATTTAATACATGGTAGTTGTATGTTGAATACATAAAATTTGAACTAATGGTAAATGTGAATATGTAGATGTAATTAAGAAGTGTTTTCTAGTTCTGTTAATGCAAAGTATCTTTTTGAATGAATTTTTTTTGTATATAAACATTTAATATTATAACATTTTTTTACAAAACTCGATGGCAATGTGACTGTTGTAATCTATAAAAACAAAATGTTTAAGAAAAACAGTGAATGCTTTAGTCTGGTTAGAAACGCTACTATTTCTCAAAAGACAAATATCTTATATGTATACAAAAAAGAAGATAATAACAATAAAAAATAGTAAAATAAACAAGTATAGCTATAAATGCAGCTATCTTACAAAAAGAAAGGCTGTTTATGAATTAAAGGGACACTGAACCCAATTTTTCTCTTTTGTGATTCAGATAGAGAATGCAATTTTAAGCAACTTTCTAATTTATTCCTATTATCAAATGTTCTTCATTCTCTTGGCATTTTTATTTGAAAAGCAAGAATGTAAGTTTAGATGCCGGACCATTTTTGATGAACAACCTGCGTTGTTCTTGCTGATTGGTGGATAAATTCATCCACCAATAAACAAGTGCTGTCCAGGGTCCTGGAATTTCTTTTTCAAATAAAGATAGCAAGAGAACGAAGAAAAATTGATAAGAGGAGTAAATTAGAAAGTTGCTTAAAATTGCATGCTCTATCTGAATCACGAAAGAAAACATTTGGGTTCATTATCCCTTTAAGACTATTTAAATTAAATATAAAAAACATAAAATACTATTCAAACACAAAACAAGTTATATTAAGTTGAGGAGGTGATGTGGCTCTAAAACTCATTGGATAAGATTATGGGGCATATTTATCAAGCTCCGTATGGAGCTTGAGGCCCCTTGTTTCCGGAGAGCCTGAAGCAGCGGCCTCTGAGGTGGCAGACAGAAATCAACCCGATCGAATACGATTGGGTTGATTGACACCCCTGCTAGCGGCTGATTGGCTGCGAATCTGCAGGGGTGGCATTTCACCAGCAGTTCACAAGAACTGCTGGTGCAATGATAAATGCTGACAGTGTATGCTGTCGGCATTTATTGATGTGCAGCAGACATGATTCGCTATATTGTATCATGTCCGTTTGCACCATAGTAAATAGGACCCTATGAGTGGATCACTACCCTTTGCGTGCAAGCGATATCGGGTTTTTGGGTTTTCTTGCTCGCAAGTTAAATTGCACTCATATTACAAGTTGAAAACAAATGTGAACATGTGAGCGCAATTGTGATTTACACTAGAATGATTACTGCGACCTCAGAGCTCTGGTTAACTGTTTTGCAAAACTAAAAAGTGTCATAAAACACATCAAATATACATTACACAGTACAGTTACACTCTTAATAAATATTATTCTTAAAAAATATTTCACACAGACTCAAAGATATGAGATCACAGGTGTTAGAAAAAAAGGCAGGCAAAGGACTTTAACATTGAGATACATACATGTACATGTCTATATATATGTATTTATGTATTTACAGTATATGTATTTACAGACATATATACTGTATATACACATAAATACATATGTACACACACACACACATATAAATATATATATGTGTGTGTGTGTGATTGCATTGGGGACCTTTGCTGTCAAGTAGATGAAAACATATGCAATATTCCTATTTAATAAAGTGTTATACTGTGTATTTACTGTACATATGTGGCATTCCAATGTTTTGCACATTGCAGAATATGTTCTATGTATTTACAAATATATATATATATATATATATATATATATATACCTATCAGATATATGTAGAAATATGTATTTATGAATAAACATAACATATTCTGCTATGTGTATGTATGTATGTATTGGGTACTTGTAAAGCGCGGCTAATCACCCGTAAGGGTCTCAAGGTGCTGCAGAACATTTATAAACATTCACACTTTCTGGGGAACAAGATCCTACTGAGCATGAGCACAAGCTCACGGGGTGGTATACGTATATTAGTCTGTGACTAGTCACATGATACAGTTGGCCGGAAAATGGGAGAAAAAATAAATTTGTCAGAAAAAAAAATCTACTGCTTATTTGAAATTCAGAGTAGGTGTTATTGCATTGTCTTTTTATTATGTACTATATTGAGTGATCCTTTAACTGTTTATGTGATGCATCTTTAATTAATTTATAAAATTTGTTGCTTTATATATGTATGGTCAGTCATGCTGCTAACTATCGCCTAGATTACGAGTTTTGCAGTAAAAGGGGTGCGGTGCTAACTTGCAGTTTATTCTCACCGCTCACTTTCCTACAGCGCTGGTATTACGGGTTTTTATCAACCCAGCATTAACAGGCAAGAAGTGAGCATAGAGCAAAATTGCGCTCCACACTGCACTCCAATACCAGCGCTGCTTAAGTGAGCGGTGAGCTGGTTATAACGTGCTCGTGCACGATTTCCCCATAGACATCAATGGGGAGAGCCGGCTGAGAAAAAGTCTAACACCTGCAAAAAAGCAGCGTAAAGCTCAGTAACGCAACCCCATTGATTCCTATAGGGAAATTAAAGTTATGTTTACACCTAACACCCTAACATGAACCCCGAGTCTAAACACCCCTAATCTTACACTTATTAACCCCTAATCTGGAGCCCCCGACATCGCTAACACCTACATTATACGTAGTAACCTCTAATCTGATGCTCCGGAACTCGCCGCCATCTACATTATACTTATTAACCCCTAATCTGCTGCACACAACATCGCCGCCACCTACATTATATTTATTAACCCCTAATATCCCTCCCCCAATGTCGCCGCAACCTACCAACATTTATTTACCCCTAATCTGCTGCCCCCAACGTCGTCGCCACTATTCTAAATTTATTAACCCCTAAACCTAAGTCTAACCCTAACCCTAACACCCCCTAACTTAAATATAATTTAAATAAATCTAAATAAAATTACTATCATTAACTAAATTATTCCTATTTAAAACTAAATACTTACCTATAAAATAAACCCTAAGCTAGCTACAATATAACTAATAGTTACATTGTATCTATCTTAGGGTTTATATTTATTTTACAGGCAACTTTGTATTTATTTTAACTAGGTACAATAGTTATTAAATAGTTATTAACTATTTAATAACTACCTAGCTCAAATAAGTACAAAAGTACCTGCAAAATAAAACCTAACCTAAGTTACACTAACACATAACACTACACTACAATTAAATAAATTACCTAAATGAAATACAATTAAATAAATCAAATACAATTAGCTAAATTACAAAAAAAAACACTAAATTACAGAAAATAAAAAACAAATTACAAGATCTTTTAACTAATTACACCTAATCTAATAGCCCTATCAAAATAAAAAAGCCCCCACAAAATAAAAAAAACCCTAGCCTAAACTAAACTATCAATAGCCCTTAAAAGGGCCTTTTGCAGGGCATTGCCCCCAATAAATTAGCTCTTTTACCTGTAAAAAAAAAATACACACAACCCCCCAACAGTAAAACCCACTACCCACACAACCAACCCCCCAAATAAAAGCCTAATTAAAAAAAACCTAAGCTCCACATTGCCCTGAAAAGGGCATTTGGATGGGCATTGCCCTTAAAAGGGCATTTAGCTCTATTGCTGCCCAAAGCCCTAACTTAAAAATAAAACCCACCCAATACACCCTTAAAATGATTTAACACTAACCCCCGAAGATTCACTTACCGGGAGAAGTCTTCATCCAAGCGGCAAGATGTCCTCAACAAAGCCGGCAGAAGTGGTCCTCCAGACGGGCAGAAATTGTCCTCCAGATGGGCAGAAGTCTTCACCCAGACGGCATCTTCTGTCGTCATCCTTCCGACCCAGAGCGGCTCCATCTTCAAGACATCCGGTGCGGAACATCCTCTTCAATCGACAACTTCTTGTTGAATGAAGGTTCCTTTGAATGATGTCATCCAAGATGCAATCACTTAGATTCCGATTGGCTGATAGAATTCTATCAGCCAATCGGAATTAAGGTTGAAAAAACCTTAATTCCGATTGGCAGATAGAATTCTATCAGCCAATTGGAATTAAGGTTGAAACGATTGAAGAAGATGCTCCACGCCGGATGTCTTGAAGATGGAGCCGCTCCCCGTCGGAAGGATGAAGATAGAAGATGCCGTCTGGGTGAAGACTTCTGCCTGTCTGGAGGACCACTTCTGCCCATCTGGAGGACCACTTCTGCCGGATTCGTTGAGAAAATCTTGCCACTTGGATGAAGACTTCTCCCGGTAAGTGAATCTTCGGGGGTTAGTGTTTGGAGTTTTTAAGGGTGTATTGGGTGGGTTTTATTTTTAGGTTAGGGCTTTGGGCAGTAATAAAGCTAAATGCCCTTTTAAGGGCAATGCCCATCCAAATTCCCTTTTCAGGGCAATGGGGAACTTAGGTTTTTTTTAGTTAGGCTTTTATTTGGGGGGTTGGTTGTGTGGGTGGTGGGTTTTACTATTGGGGGGGTTGTTTGTATTTCTTTTTCAGGTAAAAGAGCTGATTTCTTTGGGGCAATCTACCGCAAAAAGCCCTTTTAAGGGCTATTGATAGTTTAGTTTAGGCTGGGGTTTTTTTATTTTGGGGGGCTTTTTTATTTTGATAGGGCTCTTAGATTAGGTGTAATTAGTTTAAAGATTATGTAATTTGTTTTTTATTTTCTGTAATTTAGTGTTTGTTTGTTTTTTGTAATTTAGCTAATTGTATTTAATTTATTTAATTGTATTTAATTTAGGTAAGTTATTTAATTGTAGTGTAGTGTTAGGTGTTAGTGTAACAGGTTTTATTTTACAGGTAAATTTGTATTTATTTTAGCTAGGTAGTTATTAAATAGTTAATAACTATTTAGTAACTATTCTACCTAGTTAAAATAAATACAAACTTGCCTGTAAAATAAAAATAAACCCTAAGCTAGCTACAATGTAACTATTAGTTATACAGGGAGTGCAGAATTATTAGGCAAATTAGTATTTTGACCACATCATCCTCTTTATGCATGTTGTCTTACTCCAAGCTGTATAGGCTCGAAAGCCTACTACCAATTAAGCATATTAGGTGATGTGCATCTCTGTAATGAGAAGGGGTGTGGTCTAATGACATCAACACCCTATATCAGGTGTGCATAATTATTAGGCAACTTCCTTTCCTTTGGCAAAATGGGTAAAAAGAAGGACTTGATAGGCTCAGAAAAGTAAAAAATAGTGAGATATCTTGCAGAGGGATGCAGCACTCTTAAAATTGCAAAGCTTCTGAAGCGTGATCATCGAACAATCAAGTGTTTCATTCAAAATAGTCAACAGGGTCGCAAGAAGCGTGTGGAAAAACCAAGGCGCCCATGAACTGAGAAAAGTCAAGCGTGCAGCTGCCAAGATGCCACTTGCCACCAGTTTGGCCATATTTCAGAGCTGCAACATCACTGGAGTGCCCAAAAGCACAAGGTGTGCAATACTCAGAGACATGGCCAAGGTAAGAAAGGCTGAAAGACGACCACCACTGAACAAGACACACAAGCTGAAACGTCAAGACTGGGCCAAGAAATATCTCAAGACTGATTTTTCTAAGGTTTTATGGACTGATGAAATGAGAGTGAGTCTTGATGGGCCAGATGGATGGGCCCGTGGCTGGATTGGTAAAGGGCAGAGAGCTCCAGTCCGACTCAGACGCCAGCAAGGTGGAGGTGGAGTACTGGCTTGGGCTGGTATCATTAAAGATGAGCTTCTGGGGCCTTTTCGGGTTGAGGATGGAGTCAAGCTCAACTCCCAGTCCTACTGCCAGTTTCTGGAAGACACCTTCTTCAAGCAGTGGTACAGGAAGAAGTCTGCATCCTTCAAGAAAAACATGATTTTCAAGCAGGACAATGCTCCATCACACGCGTCCAAGTTCTCCACAGCGTGGCTGGCAAGAAAGGGTATAAAAGAAGAAAATCTAATGACATGGCCTCCTTGTTCACCTGATCTGAACCCCATTGAGAACCTGTGGTCCATCATCAAATGTGAGATTTACAAGGAGGGAAAACAGTACACCTCTCTGAACAGTGTCTGGGAGGCTGTGGTTGCTGCTGCACGCAATGTTGATGGTGATCAGATCAAAACACTGACAGAATCCATGGATGGCAGGCTTTTGAGTGTCCTTGCAAAGAAAGGTGGCAATATTGGTCACCGATTTGTTTTTGTTTTGTTTTTGAATGTCAGAAATGTATATTTGTGAATGTTGAGATGTTATATTGGTTTCACTGGTAAAAATAAATAATTGAAATGGGTATATATTTGTTTTTTCTTAAGTTGCCTAATAATTATGCACAGTAATAGTCACCTGCACACACAGATATCCCCCTAAAATAGGTATAACTAAAAACAAAAAAACTACTTCCAAAACTATTCAGCTTTGATATTAATGAGTTTTTTTGGGTTCATTGAGAACATGGTTGTTGTTCAATAATAAAATTAATCCTCAAAAATACAACTTGCCTAATAATTCTGCACTCCCTGTATTGTAGCTAGGTTAGGGTTTATTTTATAGGTAAGTATTTAGTTTTAAATAGGAATAATTTAGGTAATGATAGTAATTTTATTTAGATTTATTTAAATTATATTTGTTAGGGGGTGTTAGGGTTAGACTTAGGTTTAAAGGGTTAATACATTTAGAAAAGTGGCGGCGACGCTGGGGATGGCAGATTAGGGGTTAATAAATGTAGGTAGGTGGCGGCGATGTTAGGGGCAGCAGATTAGGGGTTAATAAGTATAATGTAGGTGGCGGCGATGTTAGGGGGTTAATAATATGTAACTAGTGTTTGCGATGCGGGAGTGCGGCGGTTTAGGGGTTAATATGTTTATTATAGTGGCGGCGATGTCGGTAGCGGCAGATTAGGGGTTAATAATTTTATTTTAGTGTTTGCAATGTGAGAGGACCTCAGTTTAGGGGTTAATAGGTAGTTTATGGGTGTTAGTGTACTTTTTAGCACTTTAGTTATGAGTTTTATGCTACAGCTTTGTAGCGTAAAACTCATAACTACTGACTTTAAAATGCATCAGGAATCTTGGCGGTAGAGGGTGTACCGCTCACTTTTTGGCCTCCCAGGACAAACTCGTAATACTGGCGCTATGCAAGTCCCATTGAAAAAAGCCTTTACGAAATGTACGTACGTTGGTTTGTGGTAAGGCCAAAAAAGTGTACACCTATACCTGCAAGACTCGTAATAGCAGTGGGCGTAAAAAAGCAGCATTAGGACCTGTTAAAGCTGCTTTTTTACCATAACGCACAACTCGTAATCTAGCCGTATAGTTCTTTAAATTAAAATCTATATTTTTCCAAATGAATTGCTAGCATTTTAAATATTTTTTTCCACAATATGTTATCACCAGTGTAATATAATTTTTTTTTAAAGACATTTTTTATTGATTAACTCAGAAGGGGTTTGCAATAATATTCTCATTGGTATTTTTTATTGATCCTTGCTAAAGTGTGTATAATGGCCTACTTTCTTAATGAGAAATTTACTTGATGATATTTCCTCACTTTAGCCAAAAAAAAAAATGTTATAACATTTTTTTAGTCATATTGTAAAACACAATACCCAGAAACCATGGCAGAATGATATGGGGCTACTAATAATCATTTTTATTGTTTATTTAGAAAGCGCTAAAATATTAAACAGTGCTGTAACATTAAGTATACAGTTTTGGAGTGCAATAATCAGAATACATTTACATAAAAGATAAAGGGTAGTGGGGACGGGTCATTGCTTCACATTTGGTGGCACTGCCCCAAGCTGGCAGGTTTCTGGCAGAAAACTATCGCAGAGATGTCTGGAATCCTCAACACTACAGTCCCGAACTCCCCAGAGATACTTTTATTTCTGTCCCTCCCCAAAACCCAAAGTGACGCGCATCTTGCACTTATGCTGATCATGATCACCGGGGCTAAGATGTTGATTCCTAGAAAATGGAAGATGCAGGTCGCCCCCTCAGTTGAGGAATGACACGCACAAATTGACAATACTCTCCTTCTGGAGAGATATCATTACTTGAAAATGCACAATCTAGAGAAATATGAGATAATGATGGCCTTGTGGCACAAAACAATCTAGTTCCTGGCAGATCATTCTCTTTCTGTGTTTTTTTTTTTTTTTTCTTCCCCCTCCACTCTCCCTCCCTCTTCTCTTTCCGTCCTTTCTTTTTCCCATCTCTACCTGCAAAACTCCACAAATAACTTATTGTTCAACTATTGGTTCACAACGTAACATTAAGTCAATATAAATAAAATTGAAATTGTTTGTTATAAGATCCGCCCTCGGATGCGATGGACGGAATCTAAAAATACAGATGTGAAATTTATCTCGGTTACGTACACTCAAATTGTGATTGTGTATAGCAACGGATTGTAACCATATCTTTCTTTACTTTTTGATTGTACCTTGATTATTCACATCAATAAAGCTTTTGAAAAAAAAAAAAAAAAGATAAAGGGTAGATTGTCTATGAGCTGTAAACCATATTTTTGTTAGACAATCAACAGGACAGATAGACTTGTGAGCTCACATTCTAAAGGAAGTACATGAGGAAATTGAGGAAGAGGTGGGAGAGACATCTTAAAGTAAGTTGTATACATCCCTGATATTAACAGATATGTTTATAAGATTGGCTTGAAGCTTTGTAGACTAGACACATGTCTGACTGAGTGAGGCAATGCTCTCCATATAGTAGATGCACTTTTGGAAAAGTTTTGCAGACAAGAGTGAGAGGAAGTAATACGAGATGAGGAGAGAAGTAGGTTGTGTGTACAGATGAAGCGAGTTGGGGAGTATTTGCAGACAAGGGCAGAAATATAGGAGGGTGTAGTGTTGGTGAGGACTTTCTATGCTAGGTTAAAAATGTGGAATTTTATCCATGAGGCTAAGGGAAACCAATGGAGATATTGGGAGAAAGGCTCAGCTGTGTAAGGAAGATAAGCCTGGCAGAGCCATTCATGATGGTTTGCAGTGGAGACAGTCAGTAATTTGGTAGAAAAGCAAGGATAAAATTGCAGTAGTCAAGGCAAGAAAATAAGGGCATGGATAACAATTCTTAAGGTCAAATATGATCCCAAGACAGAAGGCCTTAGGTGTGTAAGTGAGATTTGGGAAATAGGGAGATAGATAGAATGTGGAAACAGAAGGAGTTCAGTTTTAAAGAGCTTCAGCTTTAAGTAGTGAAAGCCATCCAGGATGATATACTAGATAGACACTTGGTGACACTTTACTGCAATTGTTGGTAATGTGTTCTTTCAGATGCATGTGTGCCTTATCTAACTTTTAAAACTTGAAAAAAATAAAACAAGAACACAAAGGTGAGTAGTTTAGTTTAATTAATGATAACTTTAAAGAAAGCAGGCTTGTCAGGGATCCCTTTGAGTTTAAAGCAAGTAAATCTTTGCTTTTATTTTTCTCCAAAAAAAATCAATATGTAACCAATATAGGGCTAGATTACAAGTGGCACACTATGATAACTTGCATGAGATAACCTTTTTTGCTTGACCGCACTACCATTAATGTGCCACTTTGATATTACAAGTCCATGTTAAAGCATGCTAACCAGAGACGGGTTACCTGGCTGACTTTTCTTGAGTTCGGCCTATATTTTAAATAGATATTGTGACTGCACTAATTGTGCTGGTATTAGAAGTTGAAAGTGATAGGTTGTGCTTGAGCACAAACCGAAATTGCGCTAGAATAATTATTGCTTCTTAAAACCTGAAGTATAGATATGTCTAAATATGTGTATATATAAATATTATTATTATTGGTTATTTGTAGAGCGCCAACAGATTCCGCAGCTCTATAAACATGGGCAGAATACAAGGAAACATTTATAGGTATCAGATGGGTAGAGGGCCCTGCCAAGAGCCGCACTGCTGTAGTCAGCTCTAAAGAAGGTGATCTATAAACAGCATGGCTCTGAGGCTTACATGCTAAGGGGGTTCAAGAGGATAACAATGGAGGAGAGGAAACGGTATAAAGAAAGGTTAGTGTAGATTGTATGCATCCCTGAACAGTAGAGTCTTTAGGGAGAGCTTGAAGTTTTTAAAACTAGGGGAGAGTCTTGTGGAGTGAGGCAGAAAGTTCCACAAGATGGGAGCCAGTCTGTAGAAGTCCTGTAAGCGGAAGTGTGAGGAGGTAACAAAACAGGACGAGAGTAGAAGGTCATGAGCAGAACAATGAGGATGGGAGGGAGAGTATCTGGAGACAAAGTATGAGATATAGGGGGGAGCAGTGCAGTTGAGGGCTTTATCTGTCAGAGTGAGAATTTTGTGTTTAATCCTGGAGGCAAGAGGAAGCCAGTGAAGGGATTGGCAGAGAGGTACAGCAGATGAAGAGCGACGTGTAAGGAAGATGAGCCTGACAAAGGCATTCATTATGGATTGTAAAGGAGCTAGGAGGCAGCTGGGGAGACCAAAGAGGACAGAGTTGCAGTAATAAAGGCTGGAAAGGATGAGAGAGAGGATTAAAATCTTAGTTGTGTCTTGTGTAAGGAAATGTCTAATTTTAGAGATGTTTTTAAGGCAGAAGCAGCAGGATTTAGCCAAGGACTGAATGTGAGGAGTGAAAGAAAGATCTGAGTCAAGTGTGACCCCAATACATCGGGCATGCAGGGTAGGGGTAATGATGGAGTTGTCGACAGTTATAGAGAGATTGGGGGAGGAGATTTTGGAAGAAGGGGGGGGGGAATAAGGAGCTGAGTTTTGGAGAGATTTAGCTTGAGGTAGTGAGAAGACATTCAGGAAGAGATGTGAGAAAGACAATTAGTGACACGCGTTAGCAAGGAAGGAGATAGATCTGGTGCAGAGAAGTAGATTTGGGTGTTGTCGGCATATAAATGATATTGGAACCTGTAGGACTTTATTAGGGAACCTAATGATGATGTGTAGATTGAGAAGAGAAGGGGACTGAGGACAGAGCCTTGCGGTACCCCAACAGAAAGTGGTGATGGGGCAGAGGAGGCCCCAGAGAAGGCTACACTAAAGGTACAGTTTGACAGGTAGGAAGAGAACCATGCGAGGGCTTTGTCACAAATGCCAAAGGATTGGAGGGTTTGGAGCAAAAGAGGGTGGTTAACAGTATCAAAGACTGCAGGCAGATCAAGGAGGATAAGCAGAGAGAAGTGGCCTTTTGATTTTGCTGTAAGTAGGTAGTTGGTAACGTTAACGATTGCTGTCTCTGTGGTGTGATGGGGACGAAATCCAGATTACAGTGGGTCAATAAGGGTGTTTAATGTAATAAAATGGTATAGGTGTGTGTATACTAGCTTTTCAAGAAGCTTTGAGTCAAGAGGGAGTAGGGAAATAGGGCGGTAGTTGGATGGGGTGGTTGGATGCTTACACCTTTGTAACTTTCAATATATGATATTGTATGACACTGGTACATCTCAAGTATATTTTAATGGTGTGTATCACCTTAGGAGTGGAACCTAGAAAGTGCTGATATCTTTAAGCCACGAATTTGTTACATCTCTGCTTGAGTTTCTTTATCTTTTGATTTTTTTTAATGTAGAAACAAAATACTTGTAGTGAATCGGTGTCACTCCTGTGCCTGGGATTGAACCCAGTAATTCTGGTTTGCAGCCATTTACTTTGTCTTTGAGCCACTAGAGGGCACTGGCTACTCTGACCATCTTTGTGACCTGCTGCTTGCATTGGCCTTTCTCATTAGCTCCTCAGCTGCAGGTAGTTCTCTCATTAGTTAATTTATAAAATGCTGTTTCACAGTCTCTCCAATGCCCTGACATTGTGGTTCACTCCCTTTGTGCCTCTGACTTGTATCCTGCATCCTGCTGTGCTTGTTGTAAGGTCCGACTGCTTCCTAGTTTCCTGACCCCTGAACCTCGACTTAGCTTTTGTCTTGTGCTATATAACTTTTGCCAGTGCATAACGAACTTGTCCTGTCCTAGGGTCCTGTGGGGCATTCCTCCTGTCCTAGGCCCCTATGTGGGTATTCCTCCAATCCTCAGCCCTGGTGTGGGCACTCCAGTCCTTGGCGCTGGTGTAGGCACTCCAGTCCTTGGTCGCGGTGTGGGCACTCCAGACTTTGGCCCTGTTGTGGGAACTGCTCCTAGTCCTGTGGTTTCTGTCAAGTCCTGTGTTTCCTGCCAAGGTTAAGATCCTGCTCCAGCATATGTTAACCTAACAAGGCACAGACCCTGTTCCAGTGTATGCTCACCTGCCTGGGTACAGACCCTGTTCCAGTGTACACTTACCTGCAAAGGCACAGACCCTGTTCCAGCATGTGTGTATGTTTTTATATGTATATATATATATATATATATATATATATATATATATATATATATATATATATATATATATATATGTGTGTGTGTGTGTGTGTGAGAGTTTGTACCTAAAGCTAAACCTAGGAGGTTCATATGCTAATTTCTTAAACGTTGAAGGCCGCCTCTAATCTTAATGCATTTTGATAGTTTTTCACCACTAGAGGTCATTAGTTCACGTGTTTCCTATAGATAACATTGAGCTCATGCACGTGAATTTACCATGGAGACAGCTCTGATTAACTAAAATGCAAGTCTGTCAAAGAACTGAAATAAGGGGGCAGTCTGCTGAGGCTTAAAGGGACAGTCTAGGCCAAAATAAACTTTCATGATTCAGATAGAGCATGTCATTTTAAACAATTTTCCAATTTACTTTTATCACCAATTTTGCTTTGTTCTCTTGGTATTCTTAGTTGAAAGCTTAACCTAGGAGGTTCATATGCTAATTTCTTAGACCTTGAAGCCCACCTCTTTCAGATTGCATTTTAACAGTTTTTCAACACTAGAGGGTGTTAGTTCACATATTTCATATAGATAACACTGTGCTCGTGCAAGTGAATATATCTGGGAGCATGCATTGATTGGCTAGACTGCAAGTCTGTCAAAAGAACTGAAAAAAGGGGCAGTTTGCAGAGGCTTAGATACAAGATAATCACAGAGGTTAAAAGTATATTATTATAACTGTGTTGGTTATGCAAAACTGGGGAATGGGTAATAAAGGGATTATCTATCTTTTAAAACAATAAAAATTCTGGTGTAGACTGTCCCTTTAAATACAAGGTAATTACAGAGGTAAAACGTGTATAATTATAATTGTGTTGGTTATGCAAAACTGGAGAATTGGTAATTAAGGGATTATCTATCTTTTAAAACAACAAAATTTCTGGTGTTGACTGTCCCTTTAAATCTGTTTATAGATGAGTGTAATACTTTATTTTAATGTTTTACATGTGTTTTGTGAAACTTTTATTCTAGCCCTAATACTTTACTTCTGATCTCAGGTAGCTTGAGCTTAACCCATAACTCTCAACTTGTAATACCAGCTATATTTAGCGTGGTCTCAATCTCCATTGAAAGAATAGGGCACAATAAAATGATGCCAGCCATACTAAAATGTATCTGATAAATCTGTTTTATCATGGACTTGTAATACTAATTTGCATACTAATTTTAGCAAGGTCCAGCGATATTGATACCATAATCCTCACTATTATTAGCGCTCCGCTTCAATCTGGACCTATGTGTGTCTATCTGAGTCTGTGTAATAACACAGATATATCATTGCATTGCGCTGCTAGGAGAATCTGAGGCCTGTGTGAGACATACAAACTAAACTACAAAGTAAACTATTGTTATTATTATTATTATCATTATTATTATTGTTATTATAATAGTATATTTATAAAGCACAAACATATTACACAATGCTGTAACATAAATATACAGTTATGGAGTACAATAATAGAATACATTTACATAAATCATAAGTATACAGTTATGGAGTACAATAGTCAGAAGACATTTACATAAAATGAGTCACTGTGAGCTGTAAACTATCTTTACATAAATTGATTAACAGGACAAGTTGAATCGTGAGTTTACATTCTAAAGGAATTATATGGGTAAGTGGAGGGAGAGAGAAACATAAGTAGTATAAACATCTTAAAGTACATTGTATGCACACTTGAAGAGATATGTTTTTGAGGAACACAACGTTTTTGAGACTAGAGGAAAATGTGACTTAGTGAGGCAAGGAGTTCCATATGATAGGTGCAATTCTAGAAAAATGTATGCAAAAAATGAGAGATGAAAGAAGTAGGTCTTGGGCAGAGTGGAGGTGGGGGTTGGGGAGTATTTGCAGACAAGGACAGAGATATAGGAGGGTGCAGTGTTGGTGAGGGCTTAGTATGTTAGGGTAAAAACATTTAATTTTATTCTTGAGGCTAAGGGAAACCAGAGGAGGTATTGGCAAAGAGTTACAGCAGATGTGAAGAAATGGTAAGAAAAATGAGACTGACAGAGGCATTCATGATGGATTGCAGTGGGTACAGGCAGTAGCTTGGAAGACCAGAGAAGACAGGATTGCAGTAGTCAAGACGGGAAATGATAAGGGAGTAGATAAAAATCTTAGCTGTGTCTTGAATGAGGAAGTGAAACATTTTAGAGATATTTTTCAGGGGGAAGTATCTGAGTCATGTGTGATCCCAATGCAATGGGATCAGGAGTAGAGGTGATGAAAGAGTTGTCCACAGTAAGTGAGCTTTTGAGAATGGGGAGATTGGTAGAGTGAGGAAATAGGAATTCAGCTTTAGAGACGTTCAGCTTTAGAGACGTTCAGCTTTAGGTAGTGAAAAGCTATTCAGGATGATAAATTAGCTTGGCAGCTTGTTACATGAGGCAACAGGGAAAAGGAAATGTCCAGTGCTGAAAGGTAGATTTGTGTCTCTTCAGCATAAAGATGATACTAAAACCCACAGGACTTGATTTAAAAGCCTAGAGATGATGTGTAGACTGAGAAAAGAAGGGGACATAGAACAGAGCCTTGAGGTAGCCCAATAGATAGGGGTAGAGGGGAGGAGAAAGGGCAAGAGAAGAATTTTCTAAAAGTACAGTTAGAAAGGTAGAAAGCGAGCCACAATAGAGCTGTGTCACAAATACCCAATGAATGAAGGGTCTGGAGCAGCAATGGATGATCAACAGTGTCAAAGGCTGCAGAGAAGTCTATAAAATTATCATGAATTAATGACCATTAGACTTGGCAGTAAGCAGGTAATGTGTCACCTTGATGATGGCAGTTTTGGTAGAGTGCTGGGGCAAAAGCCAGATTGCAAAGTGTTGAGACGATGAGAGGAAGGTAGGTAGGAGTTTCTAAACAATCCACTCAAGAAGTTTAGAGGCAAGGGGAAAAAGAGAGATTGTTACAAGGGGGTGCTGTATGAAGTGAGAGTTTTTTTTAAGAATAATTGTGATTAGAGTATGTTTAAGGGATGATGGAAGTGTACCAGATTTAAGGTAGAGATTGAATATATGTGTGAAGATGGTAGTAAGAGTATGGAAAGGGAAGGTAGCAGTTGTGCAGGAATAAGATCAAGGGAAGAGGCCAGCAGAATGCTTGGATGTCTTAGTAGAGGTATTTGCAGCAGAAATAGTAAGGTTCTTATGCAACTTTATAGATCATTAGTTAGGCCTCAACTTGAGTATTGTGTGCAGTTCTGGAGGCATAGGGCCGATTTATTATTGTGCGGACGGACATGATCCGATATTGCGGATCATGTCCGCCGCACATCGATAAATGCCAACAGCATACGCTATCGGCATTTATAATTGCACCAGCAGTTCTTGTGAACTGCTGGTGCAATATCGTCCCCTGCAGATTTGCTGCCAATCAGCCACTAGCAAGGGGTGTCAATCAACTCAATCATATTAGATCGGGTTGATTTCCGGCGATGTCTGTCTGCCGTCTCAGAGCAGGCAGGCAGGTTATGGAGCAGCAGTCTTTAGACCGCTGCTTCATAACTTGTGTTTCTGGCGAGCCTAAAGAAAACACGGGGCATCAAGCTCCATACGGGAGCTTGATAAATAGGCCCCATATCTTCAGCAGGATATAAACAAACTTGAATCTGTGCAAAGGAGGCAACCAAAATGGTACATTGTCTAAAAAATAAAACTTACCAGGAGAGGCTCAATGACCTAAATATGTATAGCTTAGAGGAGAGAAGGGAAAGTGGTGATTTGATAGCAACTTTCAAGTACGTTAAAGGGCTTAGTATAACTGAGGCTGTGGGTAGTTTACATGAAAGGGAAAATTCAAGAAAGCTGAAGGGTAGTAGATTCAGGAGCAATTTGAGGAAGCACTACTTTACAGAAAGAGTGAATTATTTATGGAACAATCTTCCTCAAAAGGTAGTAATGACAAACACTGTGGGGGACTTTTAAAATGCCTGGGACAAGCATAAGGTTATCCTATGAACTAGATAAGTTTATACTTTTAGGTAATATCGGGCAGACTTGCTGGGCCTATGGCTCTTATCTGCCGTCAATATCTATGTTTCTATGTTGTTAATTTCAAGTTTGCTTATGTGCAGATATTTTTTGAGACTGATTCCAATTTTTATTTTACCAATCATGTGAGGAAAGGAAATAGTAATATAGGAATAGTATGTGAATAGTTAGATGTAAAGACTAGATAACCATGACTGGATTATTATTGCGCTCTCTCTCATGCTAATCGCAAAATTCCTAAAAATACTTAGGAATTTTGCGATTAGCATGAGAGAGAGCGCAATGTGTTAGCACACTACTAAAAAAGCCAGATAGAGACCCATAATAATGATGATTTACCGTTCGTAACAACATTGTTTACAAAAAAATTAAGTAGTGTAACGTAATAATGAATAACAACTTTTAAACATATGATTAGTAACATCAGTAAAATGTATCATATATATGTATAAGTTATGTTCTTAACGGATATAATTAGATATGTGGATTTAACAGATAACATGGACAATATGTATAAAATTTGAATGCATAAAGACTCTTGAACTCTACGGTTGCCCTTTTTCAAAATGGAGGAGAAGATTCCGGATATCCGGTTCAGTAACACTGGATGGCTTAAAAGGCCATATGGACATGCGCACATCATTTCCTTGAAAAAGCTTACATAGCGAAATGATCGTCAGAACCAACAGTTCTCACGCGCGTCTCTACACTTGCTCATACACCAGAAGGAGGAGCAACTCTGACTTGCAATCAGGTTGTATGGTCTAGCGGTTAAGATTCTGCTATCCGTATCCACTTGCATCCTTAATGGGAGTTTGCTTTTGTGAGCAACAATAGTAATTTGCTACTATATTAACCTCTGCAAATGGAGTATTATAAGCATTTGTGATGCTTTTATTACGTTTGAATAAATTATTTTAAACTACATTTCCGTGAGAGTACTGTTTACCCACCAGTATAAAGTGGGTGTGCGCATTTCCTTGAGCTTAGGTATAAGCTCCAACCCATGTGAGTAGTCATTTGTTCACAAGCTTGATACATATCCTGGATAGTGTTACAGAATTACACTATGTTGCAATTTTTCTTTTCCTTTCTCTGAGAACGGTTAAAAGATACTAAGAAGCAGAAGATTCCCAGCAAGAGCACGCATATCCTTATATGAACTTTTATTTTTAAATTTTAATTTTTTATGATCTTTGATTGCGGTATCACATTTATTTCACAGAATAAAAGTTATGTTTACACCTAACACCCTAACATGTTCTCCGGGTCTAACACCCCTTATATGCCGCCCCCTACACCGCCGCCACCTACATTATACTTATTAACCCCTATTCTGCCGCTCTGACACCGCCGCCACCTACATTATACTTATTAACCCCTATTCTGCGGCCCCGCCACCGCCGCCACCTACATAATACTTATTAATTTATTAACCCCTATTCTGCCGCTCCCGACACCGCCGTCACCTACATAAAGTTATTAACCCCTATCCCGCCGCTCCCGGAGGCCACTGCAACTAAATAAATGTATTAACCCCTAAACCCCTAGCCTCCCACATCACTAGCACTTACTAAACCTATTAACCCCTAAACCGCCAGCCCCCCACATCACCATAAACTAAATTAAAATATTAACCCCTAAACCTAACAACCCGCTAACTTTATATGAGATATTAACTCATCCCTATCTTATAATAAATTTAATCTTTATCTTATAATTAAATTAAATATATTATATATTTAAAAACCTAACCCTACTCAAATAATTTAAATCTACACTAAAAAATTAATAAGTTACAAAACACTAACAACTAATTTACAAAAAATAACAAACACTAAATTACAAAAAAAATAAACACTAAGTTACACAAAATAAAAAAGAAATTATCAAAGATTTAAACTAATTACATCTAATCTACGAGCCCTATGAAAATAAAAAAGCCTCCCCAATATAAAAAACCCTAGTCTACAATAAACTACAAATAGCCCTTAAAAGGGTCTTTTGCCGGGCATTGCCCCAAAAAAATCAGCTCTTTTACCTGTAAATAAAAAATACAAATACCCCCCAACAGTAAAACCCACCACCCCCACAACCAACCCTCCCAAATAAAAACCTAAGCTCTCAATTGCCCTGAAAAGGGCATTTAGCTCTATTGCAGCCCAAACCCTAATCTAAAAATAAAACTCACCCAATAAACCCTTAAAAAATTAACACTAACCCTGAAGATTCACTTACAGTTTTGAAGATCTGACATCCATCCTCCAAGAAGCCGGCAGAAGTCTTCATCCAAGCGGCCAAAGTCTTCATCCAAGCCTGCAGAAGTCTTCAGCCAGACGACATCTTCTATCTTCCTCCATCCGGCGTGGAGCGACTCCATCTTCTAGACATCTGACACGGAGCATCCTCTTCTTACGACATCTTCTTCCCGAATGAAGGTTCCTTTAAATGACATCATCCAAGATGGCGTCCCTTAGATTCTGATTGGCTGATAGAATTATATCAGCCAATTGGAATTAAGGTTGAAAAAATCCTATTGGCTATTGCAAACAGCCAATAGGATTGAGCTTTCATCCTATTGGCTGATCCAATCATCCAATAGAATGCGAGCTCAATCCTATTGGCTGATTGGATCAAAGAAGGGCTAGGGTTTTTTTATTTTGGGGGACTTTTTTTAGTTTCATAGGGCCCTTAGATTAGGTGTAATTGGTTTAAATCTTTGATAATTTCTTTTTTATTTTGTGTAACTTAGTGTTTATTTTTTTTTTGTAATTTAGTAATTTTTTAGTGTAGATTGAAATAATTTGAGTAGGGTTAGGTGTTTAAATATATAATATAGTTAATTTAAATTGTAGTTTAATGTAATTTTAGTATAACAGGGTAGATTAATTATTAGTTTAATATAGTTTAATGTAGTTTTAGTATAACAGTTAGGGTAGGTTAATTATTAGTTTAATATAGTTTAATTTAATTCTAAAGGTAAGTTTAAATTTATTATAAGATAGGGATGAGTTAATATTTAATGTACAGTTAGCAGGTTGTTAGGTTTAGGAGTTAATAGTTTAATTTAGTTTATGGCGATGTTGGGGGCTGGCGGTTTAGGGGTTAATAACTTTATTTAGTTGCGGTGGGCTCCGTGAGCGGCAGGATAGGGGTTAATAACATAATGTAGGTGGCAGTGGTGTAGTGGGCCGCAGATTAGGGGTTAAGAACATAATGTAGGTGGCGGCGGGGCCCGGGAGCGATGGGATAGGGGTTAATAAGTTTATTAGAGTTGCGGTGTGTTCCGGGAGCGGCGGTTTAGGGGGTTAATAACTTAGTTGCTGGGTCCGGGAGCGGCGGGATAGGGGTTAAACAGTTTAGTATAGTGGCAGTATACAAATAAAGCTGTGAAAAAGCGGAAGAGCAGCGAAATCGATGACTGTTTAATTAACAACAGTCCGCTGCTCATCGCCCCGTACTTGTTGCACGGCTTTTTGACAGCTTTTTTGTTAAATTTGGAGAGCGTATTCAGGTCCGCGGCCGCGATGTTAGGCGATGTCAGGTGAGCGTATTGGTGCCGGCGAATGCAGCACAGTTGACGGCTTGATAAATAGGCCTCTTTATCTGTCTCTATGAGCAACATCTCATCTGCTAAATATTTTTTTTTTTGGAGTGCCAACTTTTCTGTAATTTACATAAAATCCTGTCAGATCCTAAGTCTTCTGCCAATCTGCAGTTCATGAATGCCAGCTTTTTCTGCAAAGTTTTATACCCCAGCAGTTGGCATATTATCAGCCTTATAATTGAAGTCTGCATTCATATGCCCTCAGCATATCACTTATGTTTGTGAAGACAAATCTGTATTTAAATTTGTCTGCACTACACTGCCCCACGCGAACATCTATGCTCAAAATTCCTGTATACTAAAGTAGTTCCGACCTTTTAACATGTTTCTATATATTAAAGGGACACTGAACCCAATTTTTTTCTTTTGTGATTCAGATAGAGCAGCAATTTAAAAAAAACTTTCTAATTTACTCCTATTATCAATATTTCTTCGTTATCTTGCTATCTTTATTTGAAAAAGAAGGCATCTAAGCTTTTTTCTTGGTTCAGTACTCTGGACAGCAGTTTTTGATTGGTGGATGAATTTATCCACGAATCAGCAAGGACAACCTAGTTTGTTCACCAAAAATGGGCCGGCATCTAAACTTACATTCTTGTATTTCAAATAAAGATACCAAGAGAATAAAGAACATTTGATAATAGGAGTAAATTAGAAAGTTGCTTAAAATTGCATGCTCTATCTGAATCACAAAAGAAAAAAATTGGGTTCAGTGTCCCTTTAAGCTATTCAGCCTGTTAACGTTTTTACTGCTTATGAGTTCTGTTTTCATAAATGGTGTCTATAATGTTTAGATCATCTTGGAGTCCTCCTGAAGTTAAGAGTCAGTTTCTTCCTAATCACTTTTCCTGCAACAGCAGTCCTGAGGTCCAGCCAACATAGTGGAGCTGCTATTATTATGGTAGATTCTCATCTAATTTCAAAACTACAGTTTTGCTTTGCTTCCCACTTGTAGGTTTTGCTTGATATTAACATCTCTGTGACCTGTTTGTCTAATTAAAACCAGAACAATTCACTAAAATACAAGCTATCTGTGCCTTTGGCTGTTACCTCTGTTACCTATAGTGTAATTAAAATTACACCTATAGTTTAATAAGTCTCACCAGAGCTAATCTTTTTCTTTATTACAGTCTGTTGGGCTCCATTTTTTAAGCTAGAAGTTAAAAAGAATTTGACTTATGACCTATGAGAAGGCTGAGTTACTGGGAAGATTCATCTGACAGGCCCTGCTTTCGTGCAATATGTTACACAAGAGCAGAGGTGGCCACAGAAGCATACCAGTTATGTTTTTGCTCCTTAATTTGTTTTAATATCTTGTCCTATTTTGTATAGTTTATTTAGGACTTGTACTTTAGGTCTTGTTCTTCAATAAAACATGTATTGGTTGTACACACGTACATAATGGCTTTCTACTTGGGACAAACGTAATAATCATAAACAAAATGGCAATCGTATGAACAATTTGGTTTTCTATTCCATGTATTTTCATTATATAAAATGGAAAAATAATATCTACTTCTGCAAGTTAAGGCTATTAAGAAAACACCACTTTAATGTAAACAAATTCAGTAGCATTTAATATATAAATGTTTATTTACACCAGAGAAAAAAACCTAACCGTATACTAGTAATACATCATTAAGTAGTATTGCACTACTATCAATAACACTCTTACTTTTTCTTACATTTTTATTGAGAAAACATACACATTATAAATCAAATTATAATAAAACAATCAAGTTCTATTTTCTAAAGCTCTATACTATACGTTAATACATATTCCCCCTTTTCAAATATCCCTAGCTTTTGTCACCCAATTTGTTATTGATAATAATCTAGTCTATCTGGAATCAATAGTATCTCCAAGATACAGAAAAGTGGCCAGATCAATCTTCCTGCTCATACCAATGTGCTTAAAGGTATTGTATAAATACAATAAGTTTCACTCTCTGATTCCCTGATTTAGAACATGAATGGTTTTAAAAGCATTAACCCTCAAACTCCCAGTATCATTGTTATATACCAAAACAAAGTTAAAGGGACAATCTAGTATAAATTAAACTTTCATTATTCAGATTGGACTTAATTTTATTTAACTTTCCAATTTACTTTTATCATCACCTTTGCTTTGTTCTCTTGGTATTCTTAGTTTAAACTAAACATAGGTCGGCTCATATGCTAATTTCTAAGCCTTTGAGGGCTGCCTCTTATCACAGGCTTTTTAAATCTCTTTTCAACACAAAGAGACAGAAAGTACACGTGGGCCATATAGATAACACTGTGTTCAGACACAGGGGGTTATTTAAGATTTAGCACAAAACAATGCTAAATTTAGGAAAATAGATAATAAACAGTCACAGTCATGTGATCAGGGGGCTGGAAGACGGTTCCTAGATAAAAGGTCATCACAGAGGTAAAAAGTATATTAATATAACTGTGTTGGTTATGCAAAACTGGGGAATGGGTAATAAAGGGATTGTCTATCTTTTAAAACAATAACAATTCTATGGTAGACTGTCCCTTTAACTATTGTTTTTTTAAAACATGTCCTGTAAGAAGTACTTAGAGTTTTACTGGCATAAATTGGGTTAAAAAATGTTTTATTTCAGACCTGTGGTTAACATTACTAACTGTAAGCCAAGATAGTGATCTGTGTACATTACTGGCAGTCAAAGAAGGTACATTATTAATTGGCACACAATGGTTAAATAGTTGCTCTGACATTGGAAGGAACAAAAGTTGCTAATTAAGAATTTAGAACCACGGGATTCAACATAAAATAAATCCTGCCCTGCACTAGGACTGTACAAATTACAACAACAAATGAGGTTAATGAAAAAAAAAAAATAGCGCTAATTAAATTCAATATATTAATTTTTGGTGTTATTTAATATGCTAAGCTGAAGGTAAAAACAATAAAAATCTAGTTATAGGTAATATTACACTGGACAAAGGTACTGATCATAAATTCTATAAATTATTTCACTTTTTTTTTAAATAAAAAAGCATTTTTTCATATACCCAGTGTTGTTTGAAAAGGTGAGGTCTTGACCTAAATTTTTTATGGACATTGGTGCTAAAAGAACTGGAATTTATGATGGATTTACAATATGTTGCCAGCTGCTTTTGAGAGATTGCAGTTTAGCTCCTGCCACTGCAAGCCAGGTTTGAAATTACAATTCCAACAGGAATTTAGTCAGCAATGCAACAAGAAAATAAATATTTTCTTGGGCTAGCTGTTGCTTGGTGAGAGAAAATATTGAAGTTTATCTTTGCCAGGCCAATAGTTAGATCTCCCTCTACACACAGAGTTGTAATCCCAAACTACATTAAAGAAACAGTCAATGGGGGTTGTTATTTTCTTTCAACATAAAAAGATCCACTGTAGGAAACTCACTGATAGGAGACAATCTAAAATATATTTTCCATCAAATTGTAGTCATTTATACTGAATTGAAACCTTACCGTAACAAAATATGTGTGTGTATGTTTTATTATTTCTATTGCCAGTGTAAACAGCAAGTTTCTATGGGGGTTTCATGTGGGTAACATTATATTACTTTTACTGCCCCTGCTGAGTAGCCACGATCTGAAAATCACCAACATAGCTTTAGGTTTATTTAAAACCCATTCTAGTTATAGAACCATGAGGGGCATTTATTTTTCTCACATATAACTGAGCATCAGAGAAATTATTTACCGATGGTATATATATATATATATATATATATATATATATATGGTATATACTGTACCAGAATAACAACTCTAGGCAATGTACTTGAGTGACCTCGATATGATAACTAATATAGATATAAAGTTTTATCTCTCTGTCTCTTTCTTTATTGATGGCCTGTTCTGTTTGTTATTAAACTGATGAAATCAACCTTTTCTTTAAAGTGCATCAGGAGTCTGTCACAGGATACTATTGGATTTGAATGGCATTGAATAATAAGTAGAACAGATATCTCCATAAAACCATGACAAGTAATTGATGGATGAGGACAAGCCATATGCAGCTGGGAACTGACCGTGGTGCTGATAAATATCCAGCTTAAAGAAAGAATGACATGCTGATACAGATTTTTCCCAGCAGATGTTCTTACAGTATAAACATTTCATGTATTTCTTCTGTTTTTAACCATATACCTATCATCTATCTATCTATCTATCTATCTATCTATCTATCTATCTATCTATCTACTGTATATATATATATATATATATATATATATATATATATATATATATATATATATATATACAGTATATATATATATATATATATATATATATATATATATATATATATATATATATATATATATATATATATATATATATATATATATATATAAAAATATATATATATATATATATATATATATAAAAATATATATATAGGTTTACAGGCATAATATGCTTAGAATGATTTCAATATGAAGAAACATCATACATGCTTAGAGTACTCACCAATGCTGTGAGTCTTATTTTACAATACATTGTTTTGATATTTAAGCAGTTCAGTTCAGCAAGTCCAGTGAATAACCCGGAAATGTTACAAAGGTAAGTGGTAAACAGTCAGAGGTTAAAAAAACAAGTTTATGTTGCCAAAAAAAAAAAATCATGTACATTTCAGAGTTATAAACAAAGGATTTTTTTCAGGGAACAAATAATGGGTCAACAGTTTACAGCTGTTCTGCAGCACTGTGAAGTAAATTAGGCCTTGAAAGTTGTTACCAGAGTAGTAACTAAAAACCACAGGGCCCAGGTGCAAGAATCTAAGAAGCCCCCCCCCCAAATAAAAAGGTGAATTTGATAAATATCTTTTTTTTTTTTACATTTAACACAGAAAAACAGTAGGTACCCTGTGCCCACAGTCTGTGAGATGGTCTGACCCCCTATTACTGTATATAGTGACACTGTTTAACCAACCAGTACTGAATATAGTGAGTTAGTTTCACAGTCTGTAATCTGCCGGTGAAATGGCTGGCCTGACCCTACCAGCCCCAGTACTTTATAAAGTGACCACAGTAGTCTGTGACATGGTCCAGCCCCCCCATACTGTATATAGTGGTACTGTATAGTGACACTGTTTACCCCCTGCCCCCCCATGCTGTAGTAACAAGGTCTGTAATTTGCTGGTTTCACAAACATACACACGCACATACGTGCATAATCACACACACAGTCACATACATACATACACACACATACACACACACACATAAACACCAATGGGTAAAGCAGAAACACTAACCCCTGTAGTCAGAGATAGAGACACTAGTGAAGCATCAAATCACACTCACATGATATCAGTGCAAGCAGTGGCAGGTCAACGTTTTTTATTGGGTTTTTTATCGGGGGCCCGGTCGCAGTTGCAACCTCTGCACCCCCTGTAGTTCCGTCCCTGGTTGTTGCTAACAATTTATACAAGTTTTCCCAATTTTGTTGATTATTTATAAATCCTATGATAATGGTGAGAAAAAGGCAATTAACAAAGTAAGGGACAAACTAGTACAACCCTTAAAGTGTAATTTTTTTTTTTAGAGAAATTGCAAATAAAGCCAAAGCATCAGTGAATACATTTCCTACACCATCAAAAATCACTTGGACACTGGAGAAATTGCTGAATGGAAGAGGTCTGTCCGATCAAAAACCATTATAGAATCAGAAGACAAGTTTGCATGATAGATTGCTCACAGAACAACAGATTCAAGCACAGATTAAGGTTTGTTAAAGTAAGCAAGTCTCATTTTCAACAGAAAAGAGAAGACTTTGAGCTGCAGTTTTCATAGGTGAGGTGGTGTCCCTTTTCCTGCAATTTCATTCTGACAATAGTGTGCTTTTTAGTTCCTGTTAAAAGTGGAAGTGCAGAACACATTTTATTAATTCATTTATTTTTTTATTTGAAAGGTTTAGAAAGAGGAGGGGTCTTTACGGGTTGAGGTTGCTTGATAGTTGGTTGATGCTTCACAATAGGCAGATTTTGTAGGAGAGTCTTGGGTGTTAGAGAAATGTTTTTGAGGTGGTCATAGTAGGGTTGGGAAAAGAAGGGTTACATGAAAAGGAAGCAGGTCACAATTAAGAATAGGTGGCTGAATCAGCCAGGAAATCATTAATTTTTGATCATTCACATTATGTTTTAGGCTGATGTAAGGACTTTACACTAATGTTTTCCACATGAAAGAGTAGTTGTCATAACTATCCCTTTAAAGCCATTGGTGTGTGTATACAGATATTTTCTTCTTTTATTTCTTCCATATATGGATCAACATATATTTCTTATTGCACTATGAGATTATGGTACTTTCTATGATAAAATATTTTGTTTATCTGCATGGTATTTACAAACCAATAACTTAAGTATATCTTTTCTTTAAAGGCTTTTCTACACTAGAGAGATCTAAGTGTATTTAAGTTTTATCTTAATGTAACACCTGCCAATGTGTTATAGTCTACATAATATGTGTAAATGACACTCCTTTGTAAAAATAATCTCTTTGGATTTAGAAAGAATACACTTGTTTATATATGCAGTATATATTAGTTCATGCTATCCCTTGGATGAAAGAAATATGGACACGTACCTTTAAGGGATATGGGCATTGATTACTGCCTCCTTCAGTTGGACTACATTCTTAATGGTGAGTGTATTAGTTTAAGTAGAGGTTTCTCTTAGGCATTACAGTATGTAAATGTATGTTAAATATATGTATTTATAGCAATTCAGTGCTTTACGTTACCATAATTTACAGTATGTAACTATGGCCTCTATTCCTATCTATCAGAATTCCAGAACAAAGTGATTTGCATGATTTGTCTTTCATTCTAGTTCGATTAAAGGTTTCTATTTTACTGATAAATAAACAATATATGCTAGTAAAAAAGCTGCTCAGAATGGCTTCAGAAAAATTACTGCATCATATGGTCACTGACAACACATCCTACTCATTTTTTTTTTTTTTTACCGTACATACTTTTGTTCAGAATAGGAGATTGTTATAGGAATATCCATCACTTAAATGGTAAAAATAAATGTACAGCAGAGTAAGATATAAAATTTTGCAGATATTGATCATGATATTTAGGGTTTTATTTGAAATGTCAAGGTCTCAAAACAATATTGCTTATTCCACAGACTTTGCTAAGCTACTGTATATACATAAAAACTTCTACTTTCAATATTTACTGATAAGCTAATTACTCATAAGCAAAAATATTTTAGTTGTAATCTTATTATTCCTATGTGATTTATATACTGTACATCTGACATTAACCCATGAATGCCAGAGATGACTGCAAAACGTAAAGCACCGCCTCCAAACTTGTTGTGCTGTTGAGTCACATAATATAATACAATACTTAAAACACATTTTTTATTTCATGACTTAGTTAGAGAAAACAGTTCAAAACAATTTTCTAAATAAATTCTATCTAATTTGCTTATTTCTCTTTGTTGAAGAAGCAGCAATGGGTGAGCCAATAACATGAGGCAGATATGTGCAGCCAACAACCAGCAGTTCCCGAGTCTACCTGCCTACCTAGGTATCCTTTTCAACAAATTATACAAAGAGAAAAAAACAAATGAGATAATTAGAAGCAAATTTGAAGGTCGTTTAAAATCGCATGCTCTATCTTAATCATGAATAATAAATGGGTTTTCCTGTTCCTTGAATAGATAAGGTCCATATTTCAGAACCCTGATTTTTAAATGCTACATGTAAAAAAAATGTTAAAGGAATTAGTTATCACAAGCATGTCGATTGTATTCAAGATTGATACCATTATATTTTATTCTATAAAATTTTCCATTGTAATTCATATACTTGTGATGAAACAACACCATGCAAATATATGCAGTATCATTATTAAAACCAGTCAAAAATGATGATGTGATGTTTTGAAATGAAAAACACATTTCTCAGCTATTTTTTAACATCATTAGAGAAAATTGTTCAACAAATAAAGTATTATTGCTGGCTCTGTGCATGTACATAAATAATATATTGCATACATTTACATTTTATATAAAATAATAGTATCCTGATTTTCAAGTAACAGTTTCATTTGTTTAACCATTTCTGGGATGTAAATGTAAGTTGTTTTTTTTACAATGGCTATAAACATATGTAATTCTTTTAATTCTTCTATCTTTCAGGTTTCATTTTAGAGAAGATGGTAGTGTTGAATTGGGTATTTCACCTTTTTTTTTAAAGAATAACTTTTAATACTATTTGTGTGATATATTATACGTGTTCCTATTTCTGTGGAGTATGTTTGTGCTTATGCTTGTGTATATGTTTGAAATAAGTTTGTCCAAATTGCCACTAAAAACATATTCATATCCGAGCAGATGCATTCAATTGTTTATTCTTTAAAAATGTTGCAGTGCTGCATCCTAAGTGCTGGAATTGTGTTTAGAAACTCTGTAAAACACATATCCGGACACCTATTCTATTTCTGCTGTATTCTGCAGAATACAAAATCACGTTTTTTTGTTTTTTTCCATCCAGAAACTCATTTTTTACAAATTTTACATGTTATTACAAGATTATATACTACACCACAAGTGGATATAATTGGGGCACTTTAGGGTTAAACTAGCATAATCAACCCATTAAAGGGACACTGAACAAAATTATTTTTTTTCGTGATTCAGATAGATCAAGCTATTTTAAGCAACTTTCTAATTTACTCCTATTATCAATCTTTCTTCTTTCTCTTGCTATCTGTATTTGAAAAAGAAGGCATCTAAGGTAAGGAGCCAGACAATTTTTGGTTCAGACCTGGGACAACACTTGTTTATTGGTGTGTGAATTTTTCCACCATTCAGCAAGAACAACCCAGGTTTTTCACCAAAAAGGGATCGGCATCTAAACTTACATTCTTTCTTTTCAAATAAAGATACCAAGAAAATGAAGAAAAATTGATAATAGGAGTGAATTAGAAAGTTGCTTAAAAATGCATGCTCTATCTGAATCACAAAAGAAAACATTTGGGTTCAGTGTCCCTTTAAACACTAAGGTAAACAATTTGCAGATCATCACCAATCCTCAAAAATCTTCTAGTTCATATAATTAAACACATATGCATTCAGAAGTGTTGACCCTTTCAAATAATATTCAATATTTTGTACATTTTACAGTAAAAAATGTTGCTGGAGTTGCAGTGAAAACCAGACCTGTGGATTATGACTCCACCCTCCCCAATATACAGTATGTCCTTTGATTCCGTCGTAGTATATTTAGGCCCTAATTTGCTAGGGATGTTAAAATGCACCCCCTGCATGCACCCTTGCAGTAGCACATAAACCTAATCCCATGTATCATTGAATTACCTGCCTATATTAAAACCTATTAGTAGCCACTGCTACACATATAGCCGCAATTAACTACATATTGAAATAGCATTCTATTTTATTTAGTTTTTCAAAGCACTGAAGCTCAAAGCTAATTATTGTCATTGGTTTTATATTTAAAAAAAAAAAAAAAACAACTAAAAAATGTTCCGTTTACAATTATCATTTAATACCAGAAAAATAAGTTGCCCTAATGAATACACAATTTCTTTTCTGTTTACCTCAATCAGTATTTTTTTTTTCTTACGTGTATGCTGTCACATGAAGCTTGCACTGCTCCTTTTCTGACATTATAGCAATTTTGTGCAAGTATGTGTGGACTGGATAGTAATAAAAACAAATTATTTTGAATTATGCACATTCAGTAGTTTTGTAGTCTTCCTCCCTAATTTATTACAGCTCACGTACAAGAAATCATTGGCTGTTACACCAGGCTGAAGATTGCTTAAGGAAAAATACTATTTACTTGTAAACTTAGTCATACGCTCCCTACATTTTGAGCCCAGTCCTATCAGTTATTGAATTATTCACTTTAATATGGTTTTATACTACGAAGCTGTGGTATTTTTGTTTTGTTTTTTGATGTACAGTACAGTGCAAAAGTTTTAGGCAGGTGTGAAGATAATGCTGTAGAGTGAGAAGACTTTAAAAATTAGAAATGTTAATAGTTTATTTTTAAGTTAACCAAATTCAAAGTGAGTGAACAGAATAAATCAAATTAATATTTGATGTGACCACCCTTTTCCCTCAAAACAGCATAAGTTTTTCTAGGTGCACTTGTGCAAAGCCAGGAAATTTGTAGGCATATAGTTAGGTGCATGATTAAACAATTATACCAAAAAGGTGCTAATGATTATCAATTAAATATGTAGGTTGAAACACAATCATTAAAAAGAAACAGCTGTGTAGGATGAATAAAATTGGGTGAACAACAGTCAAATTCTGCTAACAATGTGAGGTTGCTGAAGACAGTTTAATGTCAAAAGTCATACACCACAGCAAGACTGAGCACAGCAACAAGACACAAAATAGTTATACTGCATCAGCAAAGTCTTTCCCAGGCAGATATTTCAAGGCAGACAAGGGTTCCTGAGGTGCTGCCCAAGCTCTTCTGAAGAAGTGTAAAGAAATGGACAACACTGAGGACTATAGATGCAGCAGTCGGCCAATGAAATGAAACACACATCACGCTTGCTTCCTTTAACAATCATAAAATGTCCAGCAATGCCATCAGTTTAAAACTGAAAGAAACCAGTAATATCCTGGTATACCCAGCTACTGTCTTGAAAATGATGGTCAGAAGTGGTGTTCGTTGAAAACTTGCAGCCAGAAAGGCACACTTCCAACAGGGAAACAAGGAAAACAATTATGCAAAAAAACACAGGAACTGGGGTTCAGAAAAATGGTAGGTGTTCTGGACTGATGAGTCAAAATTTGTACATGAACGAGTGTCTGAGGGCAAAAGTGAAGCATGGTTGAGGTTCCTTACAAGTTTGGGGCTGCATGTCTGCAAATGCAGTTGGAGATTTGGTCAAAATTAATGGTCTCCTTGATGCTCAGAAGGCAGATACTTATTCAACTTGCAATACCATCAGGGAGACATCTGATTGGCCACAAATGTATCCTGCAGCATGAAAATGACCTCAAACATAAAGCCAAAGTTATTAAGAACTATTTTCAGTGTAAAAAAGAATAAGGAGTCCTGAAAGTGATGGTATGGCCCCACAGAGCACTGAGCTCAATATCCTTGCGTCTGTCTGGGATTACATGAAGAGACACAAGCAACGGAGGCTGCCTAAATAAACAGAAGAACTGTGGTTAGTTCTCCAAGATTTTTGGAACAACCTACCTGCCGAGTTCCTTAACTCTTTAACGTCTACAACGTACTCTGTATGTTGCTGGTCGTTAAGAATTTTCTTGTTTATAATGGTGAGGATCCCGTTGCAAGTGGCGGGACCGCATGAATTTACCCTCCCTCCTTCATGCTGGTCACCAGAAATAGTGCGGTCTCATCACTGGCTGAGAGACCATGCTATTTAATTTAACGCGCATTAAGGAGTTAAAAAACGGTGTGCAAGTCTACCTAGAGGAACTGATGCTGTTTTGAAGGCAAAGGGAGGTCATAACAAATATTGATTTGATTTAGATTTTCTTCTGTTCACTCACTTTGCATTTTGTTAATTAATAAAAATAAAGTATTAACATTTCTATTTTTGAAATCATTCTTACTTTACAGTATTTTTCACACCTGTCTAAAACATTTGCATTGTGTTTTATTTAGCAGTTTTGTATTCAGCTTTGTTTTGTTTATTGTTTTAATACTATCAAGGGTTAATTAACTCTTTGGAATCAATCATAATCCTGTAGAAATGTTTATCACATATTTATCTACAAAAATCCCCATAGAGGTTAATGGTACATTTTTTAGAAAAAATATCATTAGCTAAAATAATCTTAAGAATAGTGACCGACCCCTTTGTTGGGGTCCTACCATTAAAAGAGACATGAAAGTCACTTTTCATGATTTAGACAGAGCATCCGATTTTAAGACATTTCTTTTTTTAAATCAAATTTACTTGGTTCTGTGGTATCCATTGTTGAAAAGCATACATAATCAGGAACAGGAATATGCTAGTGGGAGCTAGTTGATGGCTTTACCGATATTTCACTAGTCAGGGACATCTGTGGTTCCTGGGCAAGACAAAATTGTAGGCTCTGTCTTCCCAACCCCCCCCCCCACCCCCGGATGCCCTACCATATATACCTGTACCTCTATAAAGTCAATTTAAATTTACTATTATTTAAGCACTGTCCTTCCACTTTATCCCACTCACTCCTTAGTCTGTAGCACACTCATCCTCACTGCATACTTACCACAAGACTCATTGTCTATTCATAATGTACATTCATTGTCCCTTAATAATGTACATCAAACACCTTCCCCTTATCTTCACCCCTATCCTGCAGTCCACTCACCTTCCCCTTCACCTCATTCTGTGCTCCAAGCACCAAACCTACAACAAGTCCACCTCAGTCTGCAAACTTCTTCACATATGTCTCCAGTACTTCTGACAGCATATAAACTTCTTTCTTGTTTTTCTTTCTAGATAACATCACCCTCTTTATCCTTCCTGAGAGACTGCTCCTCTTCCCTATAATAAGTCCAGCAGTGTCTCTGCTACACGCTACTCCTTGTATCCCCAACGTGCTTCTGTCCCAAATTTTCAAAACCCTCCATTCTGACTCAGGGGCATTTTTTGCACCAGGGCCCTCTATTGAGCAGGTCTGCTATTGTTCTGACTCTGACTTGTGATGCTAATAAGCAGTGTTGATGCACAGCTGTGACACAGACATTAATCAGAGCAGCCTGGGCTCCCCCTACTGGGCTAGCCATTGAGTTTCATGCATATAAAAGTTGTTTATATTTTGTAATAGTTCAAAAAATCTATACGCAAACTAAGTTTCACAGTAAATGTAGTATATTTCTTGATTATCTTGCCCCTGAAAATATGTGAAAATGTTCACCTAAGCTACTGTGTTTTGTTTAAAACATTAGAACATACCTGCAAAGTTTACTCATTTATATATCACTATTATTATGATGCTTTGGGTCTGTGGATTTAGAATAACGCTGTTTTTACCTGATGAAGCTCATAAAAAGCATCATCTTAATTTACAGTAGCATTGAGCATGCTAGGAGGACGTTTAGGTGTGGATATTATTGTATGGCATAAATCAGCAATATCTGCTTGTAACTCAATTAATTACTTTGTAATTCTAAGTACTTCAGCACTGCGAGCCTATAATAATACAATTGTTTTGGTGTAAAATTAAGTATATCAATGTTTATGTAGTGCTTGTATTACAAGTTGAAAGTAAACTGTTTTCTCGTGCGTGCTAACCCGATGCGCATAGAAAGCCTGCATGATATCGCACGTGTGATAACCTATTCCCCCAATGGAGCAAAAAAAGTGGAAAAAACTCATGCGCAAACACAATCGTATATTCTCAAATGCACTAACCCGAAATGAAAATACAAATATTTCCCTTTCCAATGTTCTTCCCATAGCACAATATGTTTAATTTATTCATAAATACATATATATTTTTTTTTGCACAAATATATGTTAAAGCCCTTTGCCTGCCTTTTTTTTTCTAACACCCGAGACCTCATATTTTTAAACCTTTATAACTTTTTTGCGCAATATTCTTTTAAATAATTTTATTAGATCATGTTATCATGAGTGTAACTGTACTTTGTAATGTATTTGAGTTTTTTGACACTTTTTTGTTTTGCAAAAGAGTTAACCAGAGCTCTAAAGTCACGCTAACCCAACGTGTGCTAACACCCGTGATAAACCCCTATTCGCTTTTACAGCTCTACTCATAATCTGGCCCTAATTTGATTAAATTTGTTCCAAAAATCAGTTATATAAATTGTAATTAATTAACTAATCAGAATCAATGTTAAACCCCCTTAAGTTTAAAAGGACATGAAACCCAATTTTTTTTTTCATCATTCAGCTAGAGAATACCTTTAAAACAACTTTCTAATTTACTTCTATTATCATTTTTTTTCTTTGTTCTCTTGGTATCTTTTGTTGAAAAGCAGGAACGTATATGCTTAGTAGGATGACATTTTAAACAACAGTCTAGTTTTGTTATTATTATCATTAGTTATCTTAGTACCCTTCATTAAATATTAATCCTAGGTGAGCACGGGAGTGTACATGTGTTTTTAGCTATCCGGCAGTAGGGTTTGCAACAATGTTTATAGGAATATTATGCATAGTTACAAACACTGCTGCCATACACTGCTAAAGACATGCACCTGCTTCTAAGCTCCTATCGCCTACCTAGGATTACTATTCAACAATGCCAAGAAAATAAAGCAAATTACATAATAGAAGTAAATTGGAAAATTGTTTAAAATCGCATGCTCTATTTGAGTCATGAAAGCTTAATTTTTACTTTACCGTTCCTTTAAGAAAAAGATTCAGAGGTGACTGGAGATAGAGACTGCATGCCCTCCATGTAGGGTTGCCACCTCGGCAATGTTTTCCTGGACACTTACCTGTTACACATGTTGCAGGGTAAGCAGGGAGGAACATGTATTGTGTCTCTGGACATCACATGATTAGTGCTGATGAACAGCACAATACATGTTCCTCCCTACAAACCCTACAGCATGTGTAACTCATAAGTGTCCAGGTAAATATGGCTGAGGTGGCAACCCTACCTCCATGAGACCAAAAAAGCAAAACACCCAGGAGTATTCACTGACAAGTATGACTCAAATAATTTAGCTTCTGATTGACTACAGAGCCCATTGCCTCTTACAAAATGCCGAGCTGGTTGCAGACTGGTTGCAATAAAAAGGAAGTGTATAATAATACAACATGCATGATCAGAATGCTTGCCTGTACTACTGCCTTCCTAGCAACATTAAAGTGATGTTTATTAAACACCTCCTGCTATTGTGAAGATAAGTGTTTGTCTCGCTCTCTCTTGAGACACCAAAAAGCAAATTCTGTAACCTGCAAATAGCTGGTTTAGCCAATTTGCTGCATTTACAGGTTACATTTACTAGGTTACAGATTGGGATTTTAGCTTCCTCTAGGGAGTGTGGGAAAAAAAGCACAATTTGTACACAAAAGCAAGAAGTGTTTAATGTCCTTTTAATGTCTGATTTAATAGCCCTAGGGTTTATTCTGATTGACTGAATAGTTTCTTACCAACACCAAATCTCTATGCTCAGAAATTGTGATATAAACAAAGTAAAACTATTGTTACTTACATAATAGCATTAATAAATATGTGTTTTATTGACACAAAGATTAAACAGTTAAAGTAGGCACCAAAAATTGTAAGAAAATGGATTGCGGAAACTGAAAATCTAACATGTTTTTTTCCTCTCCAAAATAATTAGTGGAAAACAGTCAATCTGAAAAAAGTATGTCCATGTATCAAGTAATCAATATAAATACTAAGTGTAAGCCAAGATTTTCTAGCACCTGTCAGGGCTGACTAATCAGTCATTGCTCAAATCTTACACGGAAGAGAAAACCACAGCAGAAAACCGTTATCATCTCATGGGGATTTATTGCCTCATGACTTTCTTTATCTAGAGAAAAAAAATAGATCTAGTTCCCTACCGCAACAATTATTGTTTGTAGTATCATTTCTATTTAGAGCTTGAGGGGTTACGAAACCAGCATGGACTGGTATTTGCTATATAATACTACAAAAGAAAAATAAAACCATATACTAAATAATATTTTTATGCCATAGGAAAAAACATTGTGAAAGAAGCCTTAGACTGCATGCATGATAAAAAGAAAATATGGAATGAAAATGTCCGAAGATCATATTAGAAAAAATATTAAACTATGTACACCTAAGAGATTGTAATCCTTGTAAAATAATACCTTTATGCTCCCGATGAATTTGGAAATACCCACATTAGACTTTGCAAACAATCTTTGAGACATTTTGTTAATATTGCATGTCAAAATCCAATAGCATTATTTATCAATGAGCAAACCATAATTCATTTTATTTCAAAATTGCAACAAGAAATTAGACTTTTACATTTTCTCTCAGGCATTTTAAAGCCACATTCTGCAAAATTGTGTTTCATTTTAGTTTATGTTGCACCCTAGACAATATGTACTTCCTGTGATGTGATGTGAATTGTGTAATATGAATATGAATATTTAAGGTATCTAAGGCTTGTGCATTCAATTCACTGACAGAAAAGTACTGTACTATGTACCACACTAGAAGCAACATTTCATTTAAATATGTATTTTTATCAGTGTTGGGTGCTTCCATGTTAACCTCACAATCCCCTGTAAAATCCCTCATTCCCGAGAGCTTAATTGCTTTATACTGAAAACAGCCCTCATCTCTGGAACTTCTTATTTTTTCTTAGAGAATCAGTGAAGTTTACCCCAGTGCAACTTTTGTTTTCTTTCTTTAATTTTGTTACATTTAAACTTACCCCTTTCTTTATATATTCTGTATTTTAATGCATTTAGATCCTGTATACAGAATTGTATCTAGGACTGGGATTTTGCAAATTCTTATTATGCTTTGAAAGTTTCTATGTAACTAACAAATTAGGATTATAATTTGTATACTTTTGTGTATTTTTTACAAATTGCATTGCACTTTGTATTTTATCTCTGTGAGATAAACCTGACAGTTTCATAAAAAGAGAGGACTGGGGAGTTCCCCGTGTGTCTCTAAAGTTCTCTCACTACTCTTATTATGTTAGCTACAGGCTGTATGTAGGTAAAGGTTACTCTACATTCACTAGACATGTGCGTTTCGTTCCGAATCGAAATTCGGACGAATTTGCCAAATTCAGAGATTCAAATCGATTCGAATTTCCGAATTACCCGAGCAACAAAACTAAACTAATCTGAATGCATTTGTAACTAATAAATTCGAATTAGTTTGGATTTATTCTTTATATTCGAATGGCCATGGACTGATCACAATTCAGTATATAAATTTAATTTAGTGAGATTTAGTGAGATAGAACAGTGAAATAATTCTGTTTGTGTGACTTGGAACCATCTGAATCAACATAACAGATACCAAACAAATTTTTCGGCTGTGCACATGTCTAACATTCACAATATACGTATTTATAACTGACAGAAACATAATGTATGCTAAACTAGAAGCAAATGTACGTTAGATTGTAGTGAAAACATTTAAGTTTAATTTGTATTTGCTGCAAACAGAATTTATATTAGTGCCAGATGCTCTATTGTTTACCTCACTCTCACCTGTGAGATCATCATTCCCAGGGAACCTCATTACCTTCTAAAGGAGACAGTACTCATCTCTCTGGTGTTTCCAGATTTTTCTCTTTTTTCTTAGAGAATTAAGTGAGATCCGCCTCTATGAAGTCTGCACTATAATTTCTCTCTAAGATAGAGGATGTTATATGATCAGGCACTATGTGTTTAACACAAGCTCAACAATAGCTGGCAGCTTTCTGCCTTGCAGATACAGAAGCAAATTTACTTATGTATTTAATCATTTGCAGAAGTTAAACATATAGGGGTTGATCACAATTTTTTTTTCAGAATTATCATCGTGTTAAGGGTTCACAATGAACCATTTTTTGTGTTGACACAATCATCATTTTCATTTTTCATAATTTATATATATATATATATATATATATATATATATTATGGTTTAATGTAAAAAAGTGTGCCTTCCTATATTTCTGATCACTATTCAAATTCCCTATAAAATACAATAACATTTTTAAACTTACTACCAAGTACCCCAAATGTATTTGAATGCAACATTAGTTTTGTGCATGTGCAAAAAACACACTGACCTTACCCCCTGCCATATTGGATGACAATAGGAAGCAACATCACCTAAGACATACAAACACTTCTAGTTTTATCAATTACAATTTAAATCCTATCTCTATGGTTTTGGAATACAACAGGTTAATCACACTATACATTATTAAAGGGATTTGAAACCCAAAATTATTTCATGAATTAGATAGAGCATATCTCTTGACATCCTTTGTTTAAAAAAGCATACCTAGGTAGGCTCGGGAGCTGGGAGCTAGCTGCTGATTGGTGGCTGTACATATATGCCTCTCCTGTCATTAGCTTACTGATGTGTTCAGCAAGCTCCCAGTAGTGCATTGCTGCTCTTTATATAAAGAATATCACAAAAATTAAGCAAAATTAATAATAGAAGTAAACTGGAAAGTTGTTTAAAATGATATGCTCTGTATAAATCATGATATAAAGTATTTGGGTTTCACATCCCTTTAAAAAAGATCAATTAAAATGTAGGCCCTTCAGTCTGTAAAATAAACCATATACCCACAAAACTGCCATTTTATTTTCATTTACAAAATCTGGAGATTAATTTAGCCAATTTAGTTTTATTTTCGGGAAGTAACAATTTTGAGCTTTATGGATATTAATTGCAGAGACATTTGGGGATTGTGATCACTGAAAAAATACTTTGACAATGGTGACCACTGTTCAGAAACCTCCATCTGCCAAAAAAGGACTAGATTGTGATCAACCCCATACGTATAAATGGGCTTTAAAGGGATAGGAAAGTCAAAATTAAACTTGCAGGATTCAGATAGAGCATGTAATTTTAAGACACTTTTAAATTCAATTATATTTTCAAATGTGATTTGTTCTCTTAGTATCCCTTGTTGAAAAAGAATATGCACATATCCTACACTAGGATCTCACACTATTCTGTGGCATATGTTTATTTCAGCGCTCCTCATTCCTCCTTTTGACTAATGGGAGCTAGCTGCTGATTGGTGCCTGCACACATTTTTTTCTTTTGATTGGCCAACTCGATGTGTTAGCTAGCTGCCAGTAGTGCAATGCTGTTCTTTCAGCAAAGGATAACAAGATAATGAAGCAAATTTCATACTAGAAGTAAATTTTAAAGTAGTTTAAAATTGTATGTTCTATCCAAATCATGAAATAAAGTTTTGGGGTTTCGTATCCCTTTAAAGCAAACGGTTCATGCTATCAATAAATAGAACATGCCATTTTGCATTACAAGGTCCCTTCAGCCATTTTAGTGAATATTTTGCATATAGTGTATATGGCAGGTTCACTTAAATATGTTTCAAACACAATTCAAACGTAAAAGTTGAATGTTTCAGTAATATTAGATAAATAATACAGTCCACTTACCTCAAGGAATAACCTGTATGTAAGAAATATTTCCATTCCTAGTAACATAGTAACTGACACATCTGATTCAAACAAGCAAAAAACAAACAAGCAAACAAAGCATTAGTTATTAGGGCTTCCCCGAGCTTACTTATCTGTGTACATTGTGCTTGTCTCTGCAAACTGAACTCTCAATTGTGCACTGTATTTCAAGGTGTCTTTGCTATACCATGGCCCAGATTTTATTGCAGTTAGTGGTAGATGTAGGTTTTGTGCTGCCTTAGGCACACAGAGGTCTGCTGTTTTTTGTCTAACTACTTGTAATACACATGTGGAACACAGTGTGTAACTCCCTTTCTATTAATGTCTCATACATTTCAGCACTTTAACCCCTTATTATTCTTTTCCAATAAATCATACCCAAACTATACCTCCAATATTGATGTAATTTGCACACTGTCTTAACTTGCAAATTCAATACAATATAAATAAATGTGTCAAATTAGTTTTTCAATTACCATAAAATGTAGGTTGTTTTGTTTTTTTATTATTTGTTTGAGTGGCTATTTTTCTATATTGTTGCACTTCAGATTTAGGGGCCGATTTATCAAGCCCCGTATGGAGCTTTATGCAGCTGTTTCCGCGCAAACCTTCAGGGAGCTGTCATAAGACCACTGCTCCTTAACTCACCCGCCACCTCTGAGGCGACGATAGCAATCAGTCCGATTGGATACGATCGGGTTGATTGACACCCCCGCAAATCTGCAGGGGGTGGCATTGCACAAGCATTTCACTAGAAATGTTTGTGCAATGAGAAATGCCGACAGCATATGCCATTGTGCGGCCGGACATTTATCGATGTCCGACCGCACAATGGTAAATCGACCTCATAGTCTCTGTGGCTATTCCTTTTCCTTGAAGGGCTTAGAAATGACCGTATGAGCCTACCTAGGTTTAACTTTCAACTAAGAATACCAAGAGAATAAAGCACATTTGATGCTAATAGGGAATTGGAAAGTTGTTTAAAATTGCATGCCCTATCTGAATCATAAAAATTTAATTTTGACTAGACTGTCCCTTTAATAAAACATTTTTATGCTCAAATATAATTAAAAGCTCATAATGATGTATACCTCAACCCCATTATGTAAAACACTGGTTATTCTATATAATTTGTGATACATTTTGATAAAAGTTTTGAAATATTTTAGATAGGCGTTTCCAGAAAACAAGTAGGGCTAGAATTATTTTCCATTTGAATTAGACAGTGTGCCCATGCTTTTTTTTTCCAGAATGGCAAATGGCAGTGTCTTTACAATTCCTTAAGTCTTATGAATTTGTTCTATGAGATGTGACTCCTTTGATATATACAGATATCAAGATGCCTAAATTGTTAAAATCACTTGACTGTCAGTGTCCTGCTCTCTTAGCATACCCATGGGATCTAGTTCACAGTGACACCAGATTTGCTAGAGTTACATTTTAGCACAGACAGCTCTATTATGTCCTCTGCAAAAAGAAATCCATCAAGTTGGCCCAGAATCAATTTGTATGGATTTTTTTTTCCATCTAAACACAGCACAGCTCTATTTTGAATTAGAACTTACTCAGAGTCAACTTAGCTCAAAGGTGTTTGAACAGGGCACTGCTATTTAGTGCTTTAGAAAAGGTTGGGGCTGTTTGATAGATCCTACTTAAAAAGTAGATCCTTGTTCTAGCAATGGAAACAATACTGTGCAATAGAACAAAAGCTAAATGTAAAATAAAAGTCAAAATTAAACTTTCATGATTCAGATAGAGCATGTCATTTTAAGAGACTTTTCAATGTACTTCTTTTATCAAATTGACTTTGTTCTTTTGTACCTAGATAGGCTTAGCAACCTTGCACTAATGGGAGCGAACTGGTGATTACTGGTGGCTGCACGCATGTCTTTTGTCATTGGCTCAACAAATAAGTAGCAGTTAATTGGTGCTCTTGTGCTGACTTTATCTATGTGTTTAATCCATTTGCATTACAATCGTGAAATTCTCTAATGCATTGCAAAATGTCCTTTTTCACCATTATGTCCCTTTAATAAATGTATTATTATACAGCTCTTCAGTGAAGATATTTTGTTATAGTAAGGTACATGAAATGCTTTAAGATTGTTAAATAAAGTGCAATAAACATTCATTATTTTTTCCCCATTTCCTGAAATTTAACTTTTAAAGTTAAAGGGACAGTCTACACCAGGGATTAAAAAGATAGATAATCCCTTTATTACCTATTCCCCAGTTTTGCATAACCAACACAGTTATATTAATACACGTTTTACCTCTTTGATTACCTTGTATCTAAGCCTCTGAAAACTTCCCCCTTATTTTAGTTCTTTTGACAGACTTGCATTTTAGCTAATCAGTGCTGACTCTTAGGTAACTCCACCAATGTTATTTATATGACACATGTGAACTAATGCCCTCTAGTGGTGAAAAACTCAAAATGCATTCAGAGAAGAGGCGACCTTCAAGGTCTAAGAAATTAGCATATGGGCCTACCTAGTTTTAGCCTTCAACTAAGAATACCAAGAGAACAAAGCATAATTGGTGATAAAAGTAAATTGGAAAGTTGTTTAAAATTACATGCCCTATCTGAATCATGAAAGGTTATTTTGGTCTAGACTGTACCTTTAATTAAGGCTTATCCAATTCCTGTGAGAATTGGAAGTGTATAAAACAGACGTCACAATCCTAACTGTACACAGTGATTGTTTGAGTAGTGTACAAGAGTACTACAAAACAAAGCAAAGTTTGCTAACAAAATGACAGTGGCTAATAATATCTACTAAAGTAACAAATCCAAAATGGCTCTTCCAAAAAAGGTAAGTTGTTGGGAAGGACTGATAAACAATTGTAGAGAATAAGACATTAATTTATTCAGAATGTTTTCACACTTTAATGGCATGTTGTTATTACAAACCTAAACAAAGGTGTCTCATATCTTGTTAATAAAATAAACTAACCAAAAATATACTTTTTTTAAAGTAAATTAATTTGTTCTTTGTAACTAATGTAAAAAAATCAATAATGGATCGAAATATATAAAAAAATGTAATAAAGCAAATTCGATCAAAGAAGTTAATTGTAAAGTTGTATGCCATATTTGAGTTTAGAAAGGGATTTTTGGGGGGTTTATGTCCCTTTAAGCTTTCTTTGGAGTGATTGCTTGATTAGTGAATGAGCTAATATATATCAGTTCCTAAATGACCACAGTAAAGGAACTTTTCCAAGAAGTATATCACTGGACTGCAAAACAATGATAGTTTTGATAAAATTATTTAAATTATTTTAAATACTTACTTTGTAGTCAGATTTTTTTTACAATGTAGTTCTTATTGGATGACATATTATGCATAATTAAAATGAGATTAAAGGAGCAGTAAAGTCTAAATAAAACATTTATAATTCAAATATAACCTGGAATTTTAAGCAATTTTCCAATTTGCTTCTATCAGATTTATTTTTCTCTCTTGGTATCTTTGTTGAAGAGTAAACCTAAGTACGCTTTTAGGATTTTAGGCGTGTGCAGTCTAAGGCTCTTTAAAGGGACATGAAACCCCAAAAAATATGTCATGATTCAGATAGAGACTATAATTTTAAACAGCTTTCCAATTTACTTATTGGGGCCTATCTATCAAGCTCCGAATGGAGCTTGAGGCCCCGTGTTTCTGGCGAGCCTGCAAGCTTGCCAGAAACACCAGTTATGAAGCAGCAGTCTAAAGATCGCTGCTCCATAACCCTGTCTGCCTGCTCTGAGCAGGCGGACAGACATCGCCGCAATTCAACCCGATCGAGTACGATCGGGTTGATTGACAGCTCCCTGCTGGCGGCCGATTGGCCGCAAGTCAGCAGGGGGCGCCGTTGCACCAGAAGCTCTTGTGAGCTGCTGGTGCAATGTTAAATTCAGAGAGCGTATTACTCTCCGCATTTAGCGAGGTCTTGCGGACCAGGGGGTCGATCCGATAAAAATCGTCGCCCGCAAAAGTCAGCGACGCCAATATTTGCGCGGGTTTGGTATCCTATATACGGCGTAACCTAGAAGTTATGCGTGTATATTTCTGCCGTCGCCCGTAGTTTTTTGGGCCATAGGCAGGTATACCAAACCCGCGCAATTTGGTATCCAATATACAGCGTAAGGACTTACGTGGCGAAAATGGAGAAATCTTACTCCATTTTCACCTTGCCACAAAAAGCAGCTGTAAGAAGCCTTACGCTGACTATTGGAGCCCCGTAACTCCCTAAACTGGCTGCTAAAATAAACCTAACACCTAACGCGTGCGCAATGTCTATCTCCCTGTCAACCGCGATCTCCTAAAATAAACCTAACACCTAACGCATGCGCAATGTCTATCTCCCAGTCAACCGCGATCTGCTAAAATAAACCTAACACCTAACGCATGCGCAATGTCTATCTCCCTGTCAACCGCGATCCCCCGCCGCAATCCCTAATAAAATATTTAACCCCTAAACCGCCGCCATCTACATAAACTAACCCCCTACTGTGAGCCCCTAAAACCGCCACCATCTAACTGATCTATCCCCTAATGTGAACCCCTAAAACCGCCACCATCTAACTGATCTATCCCCTAATGTGAACCCCTTACACCGCCGCCATCTATATTAAAATTATTAACCCCTAATTTAATCTACCTACCCCGCCGCCAGCTATATTATCTATATTAACCCTAAGTATATTATAGTTAATATAGTTATTACATTATATATATTAACTATATTAACCCTAATTATATTAGGGTTAATATAGTTAATATAGTTACTATAGTATTTATATAAACTATATTAACTCTATCTAACCCTAACACCCCTAACTAAATTCTTATTAAATAAATCTAATTCATATTATAAACTAAAATATTCCTATTTAAATCTAAATACTTACCTATAAAATAAACCCTAAGATAGCTACAATGTAATTAATAACTACATTATAGCTATGTTAGGGTTTATATTTATTTTACAGGTAAATTGTTAATTATTTTAACTAGGTATAATAGCTATTAAATATTTAAGAACTATTTAATAGCTACCTAGTTAAAATAATTACCCAATTACCTGTAAAATAAATCCTAACCTAAGTTACAAATACACCTACACTATCAATAAATTAAATAAACTACAATTATCTATCTAAAAATACAATTAAATAAACTAAACTAAATTACAAAAAAAACAAACACTAAATTACAAAAAATAAAAAAAGATTACAAGATTTTTAAGTTAATTACACCTATTCTAAGCCCCCTAATAAAATAATAAAGCCCCCCAAAATAAAAAAATTCCCTACCCTATTCTAAATTAAAACAAGTTCAAAGCTCTTTTACCTTACCAGCCCTTAAAAGGGCCTTTTGTGGGGGCATGCCCCAAAGAAAACTGCTCTTTTGCCTGCAAAAAAAACCACAATACCACCCCCCAACATTACAACCCACCACCCACATACCCCTAATCTAACCCAAACCCCCCTTAAATAAACCTAACACTACCCCCCCTGAAGATCTCCCTACCTTGTATTCACCCCGCCGGGCAGAACTCCTCATCCGATCGATGTGTTCCAGCAAGCGGCAGTGAAGTCTTCTTCTATCCGGGCGATGTCTTGAAGCAAGCGGCAGAGAGTCTTCTTCCATCGGCGACGTCTTCAAGCAAATCGGCATCTTCTATCTTCTTAATTCGCTCCTCCGCCGTGGAGCATCCTTCCGGCACGACGACTTCCCGAAGAATGAGGTTCCTTTAAATGACGTCATCCAAGATGGCGTCCGTCGAATTCCGATTGGCTGATAGGATTCTATCAGCCAATCGGAATTAATGTAGAAAAATCTGATTGGCTGATTGAATCAGCCAATCAGATTCAAGTTCAATCCGATTGGCTGAACCAATCAGCCAATCAGATTGAACTTGAATCTGATTGGCTTATTCAATCAGCATCTGACGGCGCCGTATATGGGATAGCTCGAGTTGCGAGCTGAAACTGCGGGCGACGCGGGTTCCCTCGCTTGCGCCGCAAACTACGATCTATATCGGATCGCGCCCCAGATCCGCAGTGCTGAAAGTTTTATCTTGGCAAGCTTAAGAGCAGCACAGAACCTGGGTTCTAGCTGCTGATTGGTGGCTGCATATACCTACCAATTGTCATTGGCTCACCCATGTGTTCAGTTAGAAACCAGTAGTGCATTGCTGCTCCTTCAACAAATGATACCAAGAGAATGAAACACATTAGATAATAGAAGTAAACTAGAAAGTTGTTTAAAATTGTATTCTCTATCTGAATCATGAAAGAAAATATTTGGGTTTCATCTCCCTTTAAGATTGCTATAAATGTTGTTGCAAATACTGCTGGCAGATGGGTAAAAACGCATGCACACTACTGAGCTCACCTAGGATTACCAAGATAACTAAGCAACATTGATAATAGTAAATTAGATGTTTAAAAAGTTGTGCTTCATCCAATCCATTTTTAGGAGCATTAAACTGCAGAGCACTACAACAATATCATGGTTACTACTTGTTATGCTATTGATTCCCTCCTGTTGCTGCAGCTGTGTTCAAATCCTATTTTAACCCCTAAAATGTGTCAGATGCTAAAGCTTTGCCTTTTCCGACTTGGTGCTGCCATCTTGTAGCACAGCTATTCACAAATACTGTAACAAAAGAAGGGTGCATTTACAGATTAGTAAGGCTAACAGCTATTTGATAACTGTATAATGTGCATCAGGTAAGGGTGCACAATACAAAGCAGGAAATTTACATTTTTGTGCATTGTTCTATGTTATTGCTGAAGTTTTTTTTTTTAAATACAGATATATTTTGAATAACTTTAAAATTGTAAACATTAAAAAAAAAAAATCCAGAAGCTTTATGATGCACACAAACCCAAAGCAAATTATACTTCTGTCAAAAAGCTGGTAACATCATGATTTGAGAGTGGGCACTGCTTCTGTCACAGGGTATAAGAAAACCTAAGTTCCAAAATGGCAGGGCCCAGTATGAAGAGGCGGAGCTTCAGCATTTGACCCTTTAATCTTTTAAAATAGAAAACTGTTTCGGAGAGCTTCAGGCACAAGAGAAATACAATAACATTATGTGTAGTAACCATTCTATTGTAGCTCTGCTCAGCAGTTTAATGTCCATTTACGTTTAATTTTTACTCTGTCCCTATCCTTTTAAAAGTTTTTATTAGAATGTTCTTCAAAATGTGCCATAGAAACACTACAATGTTCTTCATGTATAGAAGAACAGAATCTTCCAGATATTTTTTCTGGTACATATCTTGTACAGAACCATAGTACATTTTTCCTTGAAGTTGTTCCTCTATAAAAGTGACCCAAATACAGTATTAAAATATTCAGAAATGATCCTTAAGTGTGTGTACATTTTTAACATGAAAAGGAGGAGAGACACTCAAGTAACAAAATAACACTGACAGGCTAATAAAATAGTAATCTAGAATAGGACCCGGAAAATTGACAAAATGGTATCCAAAGGAGTAGTCAGATAGGCCAAGATCAAAATCAAGAACTGGCAGAATAAATGCAGAACCAGTAGACAAAAGCAGGTCACAAGCAAGGGTCAAAATCTGGATCTGGTAGATAAAGTACAAAAAACTGCAGGAAATTGGATAATCAGGAAAACAAGTAATAGGTAATACACAGGAGCATTAATAAAATAAGCACACCCAGAGACTAGCTCAATAAACAAGCAAATAAAACAGGAAAGGGATTAAATAGGCTGACCATTGAGAATAATCCACAGCTAGCTGCAGGTAGGTAGAGGTAGAGAGATCAAATAGCTATAAACTACGCAGTAGCAAAATACCACCAGTGGCACAACAGCAAGAAAACAACACTGCAAGCTGAAGACCCTTGTTCAAATACAGGCATGACATAGTGTCATGGATGTTTGTGTTTATCATAGAAACCATCAATTGTGTCCATGTCAAGTTGAGTTCAATGTACATAGATATATTGATAAATTAAAATATATACTTAAAGTGCCATAAACACATGTTGAGATCTGTGCATATCCTAAAAGGGCTTATTAAGTAAAAATAGTTTGCAGTAAAAAAATTGTTTAATAATTACTGGCAAGTATTTTAAAATCATTTTCATAAATAAGCAAAATTACTTACATAGCCATGCTGTTTAGAGTAGTCTGATCCACCCCTTTTAAGTGTTTAGCATCAGAAACACAGGCATTGTATTTCAACTGAGTTCACAGCGGCTTGTTTGCTTCTAGGCATGCTCCAGCAGATAATGAGTGTTGACTTCTGCATTCTACCAAATCAATGTTAGATATACTATAGATACAGCATTGAAGAAAATGTGTGGGAGGAGTTAGAGCTGTACAATTCGGAAACTTAAAAGCAATGGTTAATGGTTAGGCACTGCATTATAAATTTGCAGGTAAAGTAATTAAAGTACATATTATTATATTTGTCTCTATCCCAAATTGTTTTATATCCCTTTAATTTAATTTGCCTTGCTTAGCCATACTGAACTTTCATAACACTTCATATAGTGTTGTGTTGCCATAATACAATAAACTGGCAATTTGCATAATTTCATGTTAGTTTCATAGCAAATTAACATTTGTTTTGTCTTACCTAGACATAACAAATGTCTAGGTAAGACCTTGCACATCTATATAAAGCTGATTGATACAAAATACATGAATCCTAGCAAGACCCAAGGTAGCCTGCCCAGACACTGATTATCATCTATTCAGAGCTTTTTTGTTAGTGAATGGGGGTGCTTGTGGTTCTTCTACTGCTTTGGTCTGTCCTTAGTAGGTTCCACAACAATGTACATGCAGTCTATAGCCCCCCTCATGGGCGAGATTACATATGCAGTGCAAGCTTCAGCACAACTGCTGAAACCCGCGCCGCCCGTAATTTCACCTTGCACATCGGGGTATCACAAAATCCCCGCGGACAGTTCATAAAGTGCCATAAGTCGGATAAACTAGTGATGTCCAGAAATGAGCGTAAATACAAATTTCTGCAGTCGCAAGAGACTTACGGCACTTGAAATGTAAAACCCCTATATCGCCATCAAACCCACATCAGAACTAAAAATAAAAGTATTACGGCTAGATTTAGTGTTTGGCGGCCAAAGGGGTGCGTTAGCTACGCATGCTTTTTTTCCCCGCACCTTTTAAATACTGCTGGTATTTAGAGTTCACAGAATGGCTGGGTTTTCAGTGCGTTAGGCTCCAAAAAGGGAGCGTAGAGCATAATTTAACGCCACTTCAACTCTAGATACCAGTGGTGCTTACGGATGCGGCCAGCTTAAAAAACGTGCTTGTGCACGATATCCCCATAGAAAACAATGGGGCAGTTTGAGCTGAAAAAAAACCTAACACCTGCAAAGAAGCAGCGTTCAGCTCCTAACGCAGCCCCATTGTTTTCTATGGGGAAACACTTCCTACGTCTGCACCTAACACTCTGTACCCCGAGTCTAAACACCCCTAACCTTACACTTATTAACCCCTATTCTGCCGCCCCCCCTATCACTGACACCTGCATATTTTTTTTAACCCCTAATCTGCCGCTCCGTAAACCGCCGCTACCTACATTATCCCTATGTACCCCTAATCTGCTGTCCCTGACACCGCCGACCCCTATATTATATTTATTAACCCCTAATCTGCCCCCCACAACGTCGCCTCCACCTGCCTACACTTATTAACCCCTAATCTGCCAAGCGGACCGCACCGCTACTATAATAAAGTTATTAACCCCTAATCCGCCTCACTCCCGCCTCAATAACCCTATAATAAATAGTTTTAACCCCTAATCTGCCCTCCCTAACATCGCCAACACCTAACTTCAATTATTAACCCCTAATCTGCCGACCGAATCTCGCCACTACTGTAATAAATGGATTAACCCCTAAAGCTAAGTCTAACCCTAACACTAACACCCCCCTAAGTTAAATATAATTTTTATCTAACAAAATAAATTAACTCTTATTAAATAAATTATTCCTATTTAAAGCTAAATACTTACCTGTAAAATAAACCCTAATATAGCTACAATATAAATTATAATTATATTATAGCTATTTTAGGATTAATATTTATTTTACAGGCAACTTTGTATTTATTTTAACCAGGTACAATAGCTATTAAATAGTTAAGAACTATTTAATAGCTAAAATAGTTAAAATAATTACAAAACTACCTGTAAAATAAATCCTAACCTAAGTTACAATTAAACCTAACACTACACTATCAATAAATAAATTAAATACAATACCTACAATTATCTACAATTAAACCTAACACTACACTATCAATAAATTAATTAAATAAAATACCTACAAATAAATACAATTAAATAAACCAATTAAAGTACAAAAAATAAAAAAATATTTACAAACAATTTTAAACTAATTACACCTACTCTAAGCCCCCTAATAAAATAACAAAGCCCCCCAAAATAAAAAAATGCCCTACCCTATTCTAAATTAAAAAAGTTCAAAGCTCTTTTACCTTACTAGCCCTGAAAAGGGCCATTTGCGGGGCATGCCCCAAAGAATTCAGCTCTTTTGCCTATAAAAAAAAACATACAATACCCCCCCCAACATTACAATCCACCACCCACATACCCCTAATCTAACCCAAACCCCCCTTAAATAAACCTAACACTAAGCCCCTGAAGATCTCCCTACCTTGTCTTCACCTCACCGGGTCCCGATCTGTCTAGAAGAGGGTCCGAAGTCTTGATCCAAGCCCAAGCGGGGGGCTGAAGAGTGACATCCATCCTCTGGCTGAAGTCTGGATCCAAGCTGCGGCTGAAGAAATCCATCATCAGGCTGAAGTCGGAAGTCCATCATCGGGATGAAGTCTTCTATCAAGCCGCATCTTCAATCTTCTTTGTTCAGGAGCGGAGCCATCTTCTTCAAAGCCGACGCGGATCCAACCTCTTCAAGCGACGCCTACTAGCCGAATGACGGTTCCTTTAAATGACGTAATCCAAGATGGCGTCCCTCGGATTCCGATTGGCTGATAGGATTCTATCAGCCAATCGGAATTAAGTTAGGAAAATTCTGATTGGCTGATGGAATCAGCCAATCAGAATCAAGTTCAATCCGATTGGCTGATCCAATCAGCCAATCAGATTGAGCTTGCATTCTATTGGCTGTTCCGATCAGCCAATAGAATGCAAGCTCAATCTGATTGGCTGATTGGATAATATGTACTTTAATTACTTTACCCTCAAATTTATAATGCAGTGCCTAACCATTAACCATTGCTTTTAAGTTTCCGAATTGTACAGCTCTAACTCCTCCCACACATTTCCTTCAATGGTGAATATTTAAGTTAAAATGATATAACTGGAGTCATAAGAGACTTACGGCACTTGAAATGTAAAACTCCTATATCGCCATCAAACCCACATCAGAACTAAAAATAAAAGTATTACGGCTAGATTTAGAGTTTGGCGGCCAAAGGGGTGTGTTAGCTACGCATGCTTTTTTTGCCCCGCACCTTTTAAATACCGCTGGTATTTAGAGTTCACAGAATGGCTGGGTTTTCAGTGCGTTAGGCAGCCAATCAGATTGAGCTTGCATTCTATTGGCTGTTCCGATCAGCCAATAGAATGCAAGCTCAATCTGATTGGCTGATTGGATCAGCCAATCGGATTGAACTTGATTCTTATTGGCTGATTCCATCAGCCAATCAGAATTTTCCTAACTTAATTCTGATTGGCTGATAGAATCCTATCAGCCAATCGGAATTCGAGGGACACCATCTTGGATGATGTCATTTAAAGGAACCGTCATTCGGCTAGTAGGCGTCGCTTGAAGAGGTTGGATCCGCGTCGGCTGGGAAGAAGATGGCTCTGCTCCGCTCCGGAACAAAGAAAATTGAAGATGCGACTTGATAGAAGACTTCATCCCGATGATGGACTTCCGACTTCAGCCCGATGATGGATTTCTTCAGCCGCCGCTTGGATCCAGACTTCAGCCCGAGGATGGACGTCACTCTTCAGCCCCCCGCTTGGGCTTGGATCAAGACTTCGGACCCTCTTCTGGACAGATCGGGACCCGGTGAGGTGAAGACAAGGTAGGGAGATCTTCAGGGGCTTAGTATTAGGTTTATTTAAGGGGGGTTTGGGTTAGATTAGGGATATGTGGGTGGTGGGTTGTAATGTTGGGGGGGTATTGTATGTTTTTTTTTATAGGCAAAAGAGCTGAATTCTTTGGGGCATGCCCCGCAAATGGCCCTTTTCAGGGCTGGTAAGGTAAAAGAGCTTTGAACTTTTTTAATTTAGAATAGGGTAGGGCATTTTTTTTATTTTGGGGGGCTTTGTTATTTTATTAGGGGGCTTAGAGTAGGTGTAATTAGTTTAAAATTGTTGTAATATTTTTCTAATGTTTGTAAATATTTTTTTATTTTTTGTAACTTAGTTCTTTTTAATTTTTTGTACTTTAGTTAGTTTATTTAATTGTATTTATTTTATTGATAGTGTAGTGTTAGGTTTAATTGTAGATAATTGTAGGTATTGTATTTAATTTATTTATTGATCGTGTAGTGTTAGGTTTAATTGTAACTTAGGTTAGGATTTATTTTACAGGTAATTTTGTAATTATTTTAACTATTTTAGCTATTAAATAGTTCTTAACTATTTAATAGCTATTGTACCTGGTTAAAATAAATACAAAGTTGCCTGTAAAATAAATATTAATCCTAAAATAGCTATAATATAATTATAATTTATATTGTAGCTATATTAGGGTTTATTTTACAGGTAAGTATTTAGCCTTAAATAGGAATAATTTATTTAATAAGAGTTAATTTATTTTGTTAGATAAAAATTATATTTAATTTAGGGGGGTGTTAGGGTTAGGGTTAGACTTAGCTTTAGGGGTTAATACATTTATTAGAATAGCGGTGAGCTCCAGTCGGCAGATTAGGGGTTAATGTTTGAAGTTAGGTGTCGGCGATGTTAGGGAGGGCAGATTAGGGGTTAATACTATTTATTATAGGGTTATTGAGGCGGGAGTGAGGTGGATTAAGGGTTAATAACTTTCTTATAATAGCGGCGCGGTCCGGTCGGCAGATTAGGGGTTAATAAGTGTAGGCAGGTGGAGGCGACGTTAAGGGGGGCAGATTAGGGGTTAATAAATATAATATAAGGGTCGGTGGTATTAGGGGCAGCAGATTAGGGGTACATAAGGATAATTTAGCTGGCGGCGGTGTACGGAGCGGCAGATTAGGGGTTAAAAAATTTAATAGAGTGGCGGCAAAGTGGGGGGGCAGATTAGGGGTTAATAAATATAATATAGGGGTCAGCAATGTTAGGGGCAGCAGATTAGGGGTACATAGGGATAACGTAGTTGGCGGCGGTGTACGGAGCGGCAGATTAGGGGTTAAAAAATTTAAATATAGTGGCGGCGATGTGGGGGGACCTCGTTTTAGGGGTACATAGGTAGTTTATGGGTGTTAGTGTACTTTAGAGCACAGTAGTTAAGAGCTTTATGAACCGGCGTTAAAGCAATTGTACAACTAATCAATTTAGGCTGTTTTCAGGGCTTTATGGCCACTTGCTATTGCATGCTACCAGACTCATACAACCCTGAACACTGATAAAGTCATTATAAACAAATTAAACTACTTACAATTACATTGAATCTGTAGATGACACCTATTAGACAGGTAGATTCAGAAAAATAAAACACACAGAATCTTCCATACTCATTGGGAAAAACTTCTTGGTAGGTGGGAAGAAGCTTTTCTGTAGACATGAAAGACATTTCTACAGGTGGAAAAGGCTTTAGATTTATAGTATTTAATAACAATCCAGCAATGTCCTTGTCAGACGACTGAAGTACAAAAGTTTTACTTTTGTTATTGACAATTCTGACCCCTGTAAAAAAATAAATACATTAAAAAATATTTTTGTGTTCCTTCTGCTGCCTCATAGCCCTGTTTTATATTTAATTCCATAGGGAATAGGGGACAAAAACTAATTTCAAATGACCTAATGAACAAATATCAGATGCAAAAAAATAATTGTTTTTGTGACAAACTATTTGTCTAAAACAAATTCTTTTCTCTACACATATCAACCTTCTAACCCATCATTTACACTCACATACACCTTTATATCAGCATCTTATTCTCTTCCTTGACCACAGGGGAAACACAGCAGCACTTAAAAAATATCAGCAAACATACTTAGCAAGCAAATACAAACAGCAGTGCTCACACACAAACACTTTGCACCTGTGCACAGGGAGGTGAATAAGTTGATAGTATATGCATTAGGTGTGTGAGGGATAGCTGTTGTTGGATTTCCTTGTTCATTAAGGTGGTTGGTGCTTTGTAGCTGACATGCTTCCACTTGTACACAGGGAGAATAATTAGATGCTGGTAATAAACACATCAATCACACAGCACCAGCAACATTACCGAATAAGGAAATAAAGCAACAATTATCCCTCAAAAACACCTTTAAACTAGCAACTGATGGCTCTCCCTTAGGACAGGTGAAAGACAATAGCTTGCACTGGCAATCTTACTGAAAACGCAATCACAACTTTTTTTTATCTTCTTGGAATGTGAGAAGGAAAGTGATAATGATGATAATATGTTTATTTATTTAAAAGCAAACAAAAAATAAATACAACAATAAAATCATTATTCTACATATCTGTTAAGCAATGTATGATAAAAACAAACTGGCAATGAAAGTGGTACAGTTTGTATTTCGTTACAGTTGCAGTGCAACATTAAACCATTGAAAGAAAACAAGTGTCAATCAAAGAGGAAATTAAGAAAATCTTTCCTGGCTTCTGTACAATAATATTTAGTACTCATAGTCATACAAAAATTGGGAGAAGAAAGATTAAGGGGCTTGACTAGCACTCTTTCCTAATAAGATAATGGTGAATATTTAAGTTAAAATGATATAACTTTAATGATATGCGTTAAAAATGAGGACAAATCCTCTATACACAACGAATCAACCGTAGATAGCTAAAAACACTGTGTAAACACTCCCTATTTCCTGGCCAATAACTGCATGCGTTGGCTTCAGGTGCCAGGGGTAAAAAACACGAAAATAGCTAAAAATTAACATAAATGTGTTTCGGCCTATATGCTGGCCTTTTTCAATGTTAGAAATGACAAGCCGAAGCCATAATGCTGCCTTCCTTATATGGGCACTGTTTTACAAGGATCATCCAATGACCGCTCACTAATAGAAAACCACCACCATTGACCCAATCGGCACTGTCAAGTTATTCATCCCTGGCCGTTTAACATCCTTTTAGACCATCATAGGTCGAGTCTGTTAATGACCCCACATAGTGGGTGGCATTTGTTGTGGAAACTGACATCCTATATATTTTACGATCGTAACAATGTAATTTATGCATATTTTGCGTGACTTATGTGTGTTTGTTGAGATCCAGTACTACGCAAACCTCTTTAATATGTGTAGTGCTGCTAATCTTTGTGCTGAGTTGGAATAATCCTTCTGGTAAATCGTATGGTCTTTTTACCCCTATTTCCTGAACTCCTGCACTTATAGATAGAGCACACATACAAGGTGGTTAGTTGTCATCCAAACTCTTGTGATATACGTTATTTACACACTTATCACATACACATGCTCTCCAGTGACCTCACATGGTGGGTGGCATTTGTTGTGGAAAATGACATCCTATATACTTTACGTTCATAGCAATGTTATTTATGCATATTTTTGTGTGTATGTTGAGATCCGGTACTACGCAAACCTCTTTAAAATGTGTAGTGCTGCTAATCTTTGTGCTGAGTCAGAAGAATCCTTCTGGTGAATCATAATGTTTATTTTACCTCTGTTCCCTGAACTCCTGCACATACAGATAGAGCATGCATACTAGTTTGTTACTTATCATCCAGGCTCTTATGATACACGTTATTGACACACTTATCACACAAACCTGCTCTCCAGTGAAATAGAAAGAACCATCATTATATATGAATTGTCCTAAGCAAAAAAGTGCTCATTGCCATATTCTTTAGAACTGGTTTCCATTAAGTAATTGATCAATGTTATAGGATTATCACATTGTTCCACACAAATTCATTCTTTATTTGCAAGTAGATAATATTAAAATCCTTCACTTTACAGAAAAACCCAATAATTATTAGCTTCATTCCATTTGACACAACAGAATTAAGTCTAAAAATCCAGTTAGTTTCTTTTTGAAGAAGTATTTGTTCACATCCCTGACCTCTGATGCCAGGTTCAACTTTTTCAAGCCCCCAACATCTAAAAGCTCCAGTTTTACCAGCATGGTATTGCAAAAAATGGCTCGCCACATTTGTAATATGTTTGCGATTCTTAAGATCTTTACATGCATTATGTATATTGCTCAAATACTCTGTAATGCCTTTTCCCATCTTTCTAGTAGTCACACCAACATAGAACTGGTCACAATGTCATGACACACAGTATATAACATTGGTGCTTTATCAATTGATATTACAGGGAGTGCAGAATTATTAGGCAAGTTGTATTTTTGAGGATTAATTTTATTATTGAACAACAACCATGTTCTCAATGAACCCAAAAAACTCATTAATATCAAAGCTGAATAGTTTTGGAAGTAGTTTTTAGTTTGTTTTTAGTTATAGCTATTTTAGGGGGATATCTGTGTGTGCAGGTGACTATTACTGTGCATAATTATTAGGCAACTTAACAAAAAACAAATATATACCCATTTCAATTATTTATTTTTACCAGTGAAACCAATATAACATCTCAGCATTCACAAATATACATTTCTGACATTCAAAAACAAAACAAAAACAAATCAGTGACCAATATAGCCACCTTTCTTTGCAAGGACACTCAAAAGCCTGCCATCCATGGATTCTGTCAGTGTTTTGATCTGTTCACCATCAACATTGCGTGCAGCAGCAACCACAGCCTCCCAGACACTGTTCAGAGAGGTGTACTGTTTTCCCTCCTTGTAAATCTCACATTTGATGATGGACCACAGGTTCTCAATGGGGTTCAGATCAGGTGAACAAGGAGGCCATGTCATTAGATTTTCTTCTTTTATACCCTTTCTTGCCAGCCACGCTGTGGAGTACTTGGACGCGTGTGATGGAGCATTGTCCTGCATGAAAATCATGTCTTGAAGGATGCAGACTTCTTCCTGTACCACTGATTGAAGAAGGTGTCTTCCAGAAACTGGCAGTAGGACTGGGAGTTGAGCTTGACTCCATCCTCAACCCGAAAAGGCCCCACAAGCTCATCTTTGATGATACCAGCCCAAACCAGTAGTCCACCTCCACCTTGCTGGCATCTGAGTCGGACTGGAGCTCTCTGCCCTTTACCAATCCAGCCACGGGCCCATCCATCTGGCCCATCAAGACTCACTCTCATTTCATCAGTCCATAAAACCTTAGAAAAATCAGTCTTGAGATATTTCTTGGCCCAGTCTTGACGTTTCAGCTTGTGTGTCTTCTTCAGTGGTGGTCGTCTTTCAGCCTTTCTTACCTTGGCCATGTCTCTGAGTATTGCACACCTTGTGCTTTTAGGCACTCCAGTGATGTTGCAGCTCTGAAATATGGCCAAACTGGTGGCAAGTGGCATCTTGGCAGCTGCACGCTTGACTTTTCTCAGTTCATGGGCAGTTATTTTGCGCCTTGGTTTTTCCACACGCTTCTTGCGACCCTGTTGACTATTTTGAATGAAACGCTTGATTGTTCGATGATCCCGCTTCAGAAGCTTTGCAAATTTAAGAGTGCTGCATCCCTCTGCAAGATATCTCACTATTTTTGACTTTTCTGAGCCTGTCAAGTCCTTCTTTTGACTCATTTTGCCAAAGGAAAGGAAGTTGCCTAATAATTATGCACACCTGATATAGGGTGTTGATGTCATTAGACCACACCCCTTCACATTACAGAGATGCACATCACCTAATATGCTTAATTGGTAGTAGGCTTTCGAGCATATACAGCTTGGAGTAAGACAACATGCATAAAGAGGATGATGTGGTCAAAATACTCATTTGCCTAATAATTCTGCACTCCCTGTAGTGTTAATCAAACATTTTTTGTTAAATCTATAAACTATGAGTTCTTTTTTAACCATGTGTTGCCACACTTTACAGTCCCCGAAATAACTTTTAGTTAGGCAATCATTAATATTTTGTGCTCTTATAAATGTGAACAAGGGTCTCTCTGGTAGTATGGATTTTAATTGTTCATCCCCCCTCAGAATATACCAATGTTTTCTAAATATGTTTGAAATTTGTTCACTTTGGTAGTTATAAGTAGAGATGAATCTAAGTGGGTTGGTTGTACTGCTCTCTTGGGATTTTAATAATTCATTCCTGTCATTTGCAAGGGCTTTGTGGTATGCCCTAACCAATGACTTCCTGGAAATCCCTTGTTGCAGAAGTCTATCCCTTAAGTTTGATGCTGCCTTTTTAAAGGATTCAAATTGTAGTGCTGTTTCTTCTAATTCATAGATATTTTGAAGTGTCAAATGGTGATGGTAACTCGACCCATGCAAAATAGTATTTGTTGCAGTCAGTTTTCTATAGACATCAGTCTCTAGTCTATTATCAACCTTCTTAATAACCAGATCTAAGAATTCCATATTATCTACATTGTATGTATATGTTAGAAAAAAGCCAAAGGGATTAACATGCAGTACATTAATAAATTCCTCTAATGTTTCCACTGGTCCATTCCATCTAAAAAAAATATCATCTATATATCTGGACCAGTGGGATATATGTTGAGTATAGCTCTTTAAGGAATCATGAAAAACTACCATTTCCTCCCATGAGCCCAGATATATATTTGTGTAGGTGGGGGCACATGAAATGCCCATGGCAGTACCACATGTTTGTAAATAAAATGTATTGTCGAATACAAAATAGTTATGGTTTAATACATAGGTGAGCAGTTTGATAATAAAATCTTTAGTCTCATTAGCCATTTCAGTATTTTTCCAAAGAAAATGAGCTACTGCTTTAGATTAATAATGTTTAAACCGAGTTCATCTATTTCTTTCTGTTGAACTGGGTTTTCTGATTGAAATGGACTTGCTGTCTTGTGCGATGTTTGTTTGCCCCTTCCCCTCCGGATTTTCCTTTTAAAGGGACACTCTCTTTATTAGTATGTGGTTTTATTCTATTTTATTCTATTTCTTAATATGGGTTTTGGGTGTTCTTTCCCCATCTGAGTTTTCTGTGTCAGTAGTATCACAGTCTTTGTCAGAGATATCTGAGTCCAAGTCAGTCATTTTACTGTGATTCCATAAGTATTCTGTGCCTTTGGTGTAACAGTAAAGTCTCTGTCAATGTGGAATTCTTAGATCTGGTTATTAAGAAGGTTGATAATAGACAACAACAAATAACATTTTGCATGGGTCGAGTTACCATCACCCCTGGATAGTTAGGGGTTTACCAGTTGGAGAATATCTAAGAATTAGAAGAAAACAGCACTACATTTGAATCATTTAAAAAGGCGGCATCAGACTTAAGGGATAGACTTCTGCAACAAGGGTATTCCAGGAAGTCATTGGCTAGGGCATACCAAAAAGCCCTTGCAAAAGACAGGAATGAATTATTAAAACTCAAAGAGTGCAGAACAACCAACCCACTTAGATTAATCTCCAGCTATAACTACCAAAGTGAACACATTTCAAACATATTTAGAAAACATTGGTATATTCTGAGGGGGATGAACAATTAAGATCTATACTACCAGAGAGACCATTGTTCACATCTTAATGATTGCACAAAATCTTAATGATTGCCTAATTAAAAGTCATTTCAACAGAAATGCAAGGAAACCCCCACTTTATAAGGACTCCATTCCATATGGGGACTGTAAAGTGTGCCAACACATGTTTAAAAAGAAGTCATGGTTGTTAGATTTAACAAAAATGGAGGATTAACACTCATATGAATTGATAAAGCACCATTGACAGAGCATTTGAGGAATATTTGTAATGCACGTAAAGATCTTGAGCATGGCAAACAAATTGCAAGTGTGGCGAGACATTTTTTGCAATACCATGCTGGAAACACTGGAGCTTTTACATGTTGGGGGCTTGAAAAAGTTAAACCTGGCATCAGAGGTCGGGGATGTGAACAAATATTTCTTCAAAAAGAAACTAATTGGATTTTTAGACTTAATTCTGTTATGCCAAATGGAATGAATGAAGCTAATAAATATTGGGTTTTTCTGTAAAGTGAGAAATTTTAATATTATCTACTTGCAAATAAAGAATGAATTTGTGGGGAACAATGTGATAATAACCTATAACATTGATCAATGGAAACCAGTGCTAAAGAATATGACAATGAACACATTTTTGCTTTGGACAATTCATATATAATGATGGTTCTTTCTATTTCACTGGAGAGCAGGTTTGTGTGATAAGTGTGTCAATAACGTGTATCATAAGAGCCTGGATGATAAGTAACAAACTAGTATGCATGCTCTATCTGTATGTGCAGGAGTTCAGGGAACAGAGGTAAAAGAAACCTTATGATTTACCAGAAGGATTATTCCAACTTGCACAAAGATTAGCAGCACTACACATATTAAAGAGGTTTGTGTAGTACCGGATCTCAACATACACACAAAAATATGCATAAATAACATTGCTACGATTGTAAAGTATATAGGATGTCAGTTTCCACAACAAATGTCACCCACCATGTAAGGTCATGTTTATTTGATAAATGTGTAAATAATGTGTATTACAAGAGTTTGGATGACAACTAACCAACTCGTATGTGTGCTCTATCTGTAAGTGCAGGAGTGCAGGGAATAGAGGTAAAAAGACCATATGATTTACCAGAAGGATTATTCCAACTCAGCACAAAGATTAGCAGCACTACACATATTAAAGAGGTTTGCGTAGTACCGGATCTCAACATACACATAAATTACATTGTTACAATCATAAACTATATAGGATGTCAGTTTCCACAACAAATGCCGCCCCCTATGTATGATCATTAACAGGATAGATCTATGACTGTCTAAATGAGTGTTACACGCCCACAGATGAATAACCTGACAGTGCTGATTGGCTAAATGGTGGGTGTTTTCTATTAGTGAGCGGTCATTGGATGATCCGTGTAAAACAGGGCCCATTTAAGGAAGGCGGCATTATGGTTTCGGCTTGTCATTTCTAACATTGAAAAAGGCCAGCATATAGGATGAAATGCGTTTGTGTTCATTTTTAGCTATTTTTGTGTTTTTTACCCCTGGCACCTGAAGCTGATACATTCAGTTATTGGCCAGGGAACAGGGGGGTATTTACACAGTGTTTTTAGTTATCTACGGTTGATTCGCTGTGTATAGAGAATTTGTCCTAATTTTCAATGCATATCATTAAAGTTATATAATTTTAACTTAAACATTCACCATTATCTTATTAGGAAAGAGTGCTAGTCAAGCCCCTTAATCTTTCTTCTCCCAATTTTTGTATCAGTTATATTAGGGGTAGCACCAGACTGAATTTTAGTTTCAGCCCTTTTTCCTTAGTTAGCAGGTCCTAGTGACAGTGCTATTTCTTTTTTCTTATATGTACTCATAATCATAACTGTAAATAATTAGTATAAATTGTCTTATTCTCTTTTCCCTTCCATGAGCACTTTGGATGGAAACAAGGGAGCTTATTAAAACCTTAGAGAACAAATCTACAATTTAGCAGCTTAGGATACCAGGCTTTCTTGTGCTTTTTTTCTTTGATAAGAAAATATAAATGAATGTTTAATGCTAAGGGCAAACATATTGGCATGACATGATAAGGCAATTTTCTAACCTGTTTTTGTCCTTTATCAGAGATGCTACTTGCAGAGCACAGCAAATTATTCAATATGTCTTTCACATGCTCACGAGAGCAGCATTTTGTAACAGTGTCAAATTAAGGGAAATCCAAGGTATGGCAATTTGACAATGATATACAATGATATAACTGTCATGATGGGTCTACTTTCTGCTTGTTCATACTCAGGCATAATTAGAATCAAATATCTTCTTCTCAGCTTTTCTCCTGAGCCCATCCAACTCTAAAAGCTCTCAGGCCATTAAGTCATATCAATTAGTAATGATGCTTTTTTTCAGACCCAAACAGCCAGTGAGGCATAAGGTAACGCAGCCCACGATGTGAACAATATGAGTGATTTGAAAATAACACATTGACAAATAATGTGAAACCATTTAAGCTGGGATGTTATTTGTTTAGACAGCTACATTCTTCCAACTAAATGCCATTTATAATGAAATGCTAATATAGTATAAGCTGTTTTGCTCAATAAATAAATACATTACACGTGTTCTATTATACTCTACATGGTGTGCATTTAGCCAATTACAATACAGTCAATGTAATGAGTTGTGAAGTTAACATCTTACATACTGATTTCTCACAAATACATTTTTATAGTAAGAGGAAAATGAGTAGTATTTAGAGTACACATTCACATGCTATCATTTACAGCTGTGATTTGGTGTTTTGCTACACTATGTGGTGGTATCTCTGACTTAGGTAATATAATTCATACTTATGACGTCATATATGTGGATTAGGGAACATATGACTTTTTAGTGATATTTATTGCTTACCTTTAATCTAACATTTAGATAAGTATAACATTGATTCTTTCAAACATTATATAAAAAAGCTATTAAATAGTGGGCAAAAAATGTACCTTTTATTTTTACAATCAGTTATTCTCTAAAATGGAAAATCAATGCAACAAGTACACTAAAGGGAAAGAGCTTGACTGTACTATGATTGTATTGTGTGAATGGAAGGTACTTGCAGGAAAGATATTCAATTAGCCATACACTAGTTATTAAAAAATTAGACTGATTTTTATTAACCAATCAGATGAGTGAACTAGTTCAACTTTAACATTCAAAATAAACCAATCTATTCAGAATCTTAAAATTACTAACCATTCAGGATTGTATAGAAAATCTATAAATAGAGGAGCAACCATTAGGAATAATCTTAATGTGGCTTGGGACTTAACATGAAAGACCTTTTGGGGAAGGTCTGTAGTGTGGAGGGTGTTAGAGAGGTTTTGTCACCATTTATGGGTTAATATTAATGGCAGGTAAGCTTCCAGTGTTGGTGGAGATAGTTTAGAAGGGCATTTGTATGTGGAAGCTTTAGTGTTAGGGGGTTGCTTGTGGGGGTTAATTTTAGTGTCATGAAGTTTGTGGCTGAAGGGGTTAAATAGACATTTAGGGTTTAAGTGTGATTTGCTGTGTGGAGGTGTCAAGATTATGGTTAATTATAATTAAGTGAAAACGGTTTAGTGCATTGCAGGAGATTTAGGCCAGCTCTGTTAGTGTTAGGAATAGAAAGTAATTTAGCTGTGGTGGATGAATCAAGACACCACAGGGTGGTGCTATATTGGTATACATGTTTCCATGCAGTGAGGAGATCACCCAATGCACATGATCTTTTTTTTTTTGAGTCTTGGCCGTAAGTTTTAACTACCAAGAAAAAGTTGCATTACAGCTTACACAGTTGTACAAGAGATTTTAGGTATTGTGGAAATAAAAGACAGTGGGGTCTATTTATCAATGGCACAAAAAGAAGAAGAGGACATTAGTGTTAAAATCCACGTCACTTTGACCTGCCTGAATTAATGCCCGATGCCAACATTTATAAAAAAAGGAGCCAGATATCTTTATGTCAAATCGAACATGAAGACCGCTGGAGATTGATAAATCTGAAATCAAATTAGATATAGGAAATTGTATTTATAATTGTAATTGCAATCTATAGCACCTAATACATTTAGTATTAGGAAGAGATGCTTGGTTCTCAGGTGTTCACAGTGGGAACAATTAGAATAACTTAGCAATACAAATGAAATGCTGTTTCACTGATTGCCATTCTGCTGCTTTTTCAGGGAGGCAAACATAATGCTTAAATATTGTGTACATTTCATCTATTACAGACCGAAGATGCCTGGAGAATGTAGGTTGACTAATACGGATCACAGCATTTGAAACTGATTGGAACCAACCGGTCACCATGAAACACAGCACAGCCAATAATTAAAACACACCTGTGATAGCCATGTTCTAAATGTAACTATCTGCAAATAGTCCTTTTTCTGTTCAGGTTTAAATGCATTAAAAGTCTGACCATTTGCACTATCTCACGGTCGGTTAGAGCTTCCAGGCAACAATGGGGGGAAAAAATCTGGGCACCCTTACTCGTCATCTATGACTTTGCTCCAAAGCAAGCCATTGTCTATGGTGCCTTTTTAAGAAGAAAAGTTGGTGCAACAGCAAGCAGCAAAACATCTTGAAACACAACTATAAAAGTACTTAGCTCTAAATTCCTTGCCTACAAATACATTCATTCCAATGTATAATATGTCTATTATTATTATTTTTTTTTGCATTGAATGGAAGACAATTGGAATATGCATTACTTAAACACGATTTCATTCTATTGTTTTCTAAGGACTTCTCAACAAAGAAAATGGTGAATATACATGAACTCAGTGTGAGACAGAGATGAGACCGTGTGGTAACTTTGTGATCTTGATCAGATGAGGTTGATTACTGTCAGAAAAAAATTGTAAAAATGGATAAGATGCGGATTAAAATCTGGTGGCAGAAAAAAAATAATGTTTTGGCCAGGGTCCCACACTTCAATATATCGAGAAACTAGAATATATTTTTTGACACATGGACACAGACAGACAGGTTGAAGCTTTGATAAATAGACCCCAAAGTGGCATCAATGAGTGCTGCCCTACATAATACTGACAGTCATTGAATACGGTTGCTATTATATTTACAAGGTTCCAATTTATTATTCACATGCAATAGCTTATTGGGTTTTATGTAATTTATATACTGCTTGTCCTATTTAAATATATAAAAACAATCATGTGAATATATATTACACTGATGTACTTTACTGGTCTGTTTTCCTTTCTGTTTTCTTCACTGACATTGACAGAATACCTTAATAATGTGCTTGCATATATACAGCCCTTATAAAAATACGCATTTGTAAGATCAGCGATGTGAACAAAATATATCTGGCAATTGTATTTTACAAGTTTCTAAGCTCATTAATAGGGTCATTGACTAGTTAAAATCACTGACAAAGGTAATGCTCTTTTTGTGAAAAAGTATGTCAGGTAAAGTAGCTTGTAAGTCATTTATATAGCCTAACAGAGATGTCATAATAAAATGTAAAACAGACAATTGCAACACACTTGCTAACTGAATAACCAGATAATACAGTAAAAAAATGCATTAGATGTAGAAAAACAAAACATTATTTTTAATTGCAGAACTATTACAATGAGTGCAATTACTAGCTAATATATTTCCATAATGGTATAAGTTTCTATCAAATTGGCACAACGTTATTTTAAGAGCAAGATCAAATGTCCCCATTGACAAGACTTAGGGGCCTATCTATCAAGCTCCGAATGGAGCTTGATGCCCCGTGTTGCCCCTGCAGGCTCGCCAGAAACAGCAGTTATGAAGCAGCGGTCACAAAGACCACTGCTCCATAACCCTGTCCGCCTGCTCTGAGCAGGCAGACAGACATTGCCACAATACAACCCGATCGGGTTGATTGACACCCCCCTGCTGGCGGCCGATTGGCCGCGAGTCTGCAGGGGGCGGTGTTGCACCAGCAGCTCTTGTGAGCTGCTGGTGCAATGCTGAATATGGAGAGCCTATTGCTCTCCGTATTCAGCGAGGTCTGGCGGACCTGATCCGCACTGTCGGATCAGGTCCGCCAGACTTTGTTAAATAGGGGACCTAATGTCAAGAGGCAAGAGGTATGTAGCCACCAATAATGTCAATAGGCAAGAGGTATGTAGCTAGCTATTATCAGAGTTCCTGAACCTATTAAGGTATGCTTTTAAAGTTTAAATAGCAAATAGTAAAAAAATAAATGGCATACTCTGAACCATGAAAGTTTAATTTTGACTTTCATGTCTCTTTAAGTATAATTTTTAATAGTATTTTTCAAGATTTTTATATCTGTTAGGATGTTTTGGTGGTGTCAGATAGGGAAGCCTTGCAGTGGGAATCATTTGTAGTGAGGGGATCTTAGGTTTGGGGCAATTTTAGGTGTGGTGGCCTTGCATTGGGGATCTTAAGGTAGAGTTCAGTTTAGGTGGTGGAATCTTAGATTATGGGTCATTTAAGGAGGGTTGGCATGGGAAGTAAATATAAGTTAGGGGGCTAATAGCAGGGACATGGTAGCTAGAGGGTTAATATTAGGTTGTTCTTTTTTTACTTATGGGGTCTGGCATTTAGAGGATTAAAAAATATAGATCTCGTAGTTAGGGGAGTGATAGCTGAGGGAAGGTGAGTATTGGGGTTGTGGTGGTTAAATTAACTTCTACTGCAGAATTTGTATTGTTTTAAAATATAGATTATTTCTTTATTACCCATTCCACAGTTTTACATAACCAACATGGTTACATTAATATACTTTTTACCTCTGTATTTACATTGTATCTTACCCTCTGCAGACTGCCCCCTTAGTTTAGTTCTTTTGACAGACATGAAATTTAGCCAATCAGTGCTGACTCCTAGGTAACTCCACAGGAATGAGCACAATGTTATCTATATGGCACATGTGAACTTGTGCTGTCTATCTTTAAAAAATATAAAAATGCACTGATATAAGAGGTAGCCTTCAAGGGCTTATACATTAGCATATGAACCTACCTAGGTTTTGCTTTCAACAAAGAATACCAAGAGAACAGAGCAAACTTGATGATGAAAGTAAATTGGAAAGTTGTTTAAGATTGCATGCCCTATCTGAATCATGAAAGTTTAATTTTGACTAGATTGACCTTTTAAGGGGTTAATACATAGTTGTTAGGAGGTTTCAGTAGTGAGGGTTAGCATTGAGGACTGTGGTGGTAAGTCATTTACTAACAGATAGTGTTTAACACTGGGGGTTGTCACATTTAGGGAGCTAATAGCAGGTGGGTTTTTAACCGCTTGGGGATCTATCAGTGAGGATTATTTTTTTTTATTTTTTTTAAATAATTTTTTATTGAGGATTTTTCATAATGACATCATAAAAATATGACATATACATGTTACAAAACATAACAATGATTGTCTCAACAACAATCTGGCAAAAAAAGGAAACATATAATAAATGTCAAAATATATTTGAAAACCTCCTTTTATATTTTTTTATATCATAATGGGAGTAGCTATTATTCCAGGCCATTATGGTAAAAGAAGAGCACTGTAGCTATCGAGCAGACCCAATATATTATGAACTTCTTGAGAACTTAAATAACTAGTTCCTCAATAAATTGAATGCCTCTCATTATTAAAGGGTCTTGATACCAAGAGCAAAATATAAAGCAAGGTGGGGTTGGGGGAATATCAGCGGGTAAGCACCGCTTATATAAATAGTTTTTCTATGTAACAATATTATTAAGTACTTAAGCTATATGATGAAAATAATAAGAAGTTATATGATGAGAATAATAAAAACAACGATGGAAATAGCAATGGTCAACTGCAATGGGGGGGCGGAAGACCATAGAAATGTTAATTTACTAGGTTCGTTAGTTATCATAACATAATGCGTGGCGTACAGTAATAAACTATATGAGAGTTAAGTATAATTTATAGTGAGTATCAAGAAAAAGCAGGAATAGCTCAGATCCAGTGAGGACGAAATGATCTTTAGAGCATTGATGCAGCATCTCCCCTCAAGGATGTTGTCACCACTGGACACAGACGGTTAAGGGATGGTGGATATGACCCGCCCACAAATGTAGAGCGGGAAAGGGTGAGGGGAGATACAGTTGGTGGAGAAATATTATATGACCCAATGACCCTATACATTAGGAACCTGCATATATATCCTTGGTATATAAAAGATGGGAGCTATAAGTAGAGTGGTATCACAGTTGAACATTTTCCCTTAAGGTAACTTATGTCATAATAACAAACTTCTCATATAAAACAAATGTGTAAGTAAAGGGAATAAGGAACTGTTAACTGCAAAACAGACAACTCCCAGCATGTAATAAATTACATTTATGAGGAGGTATTGTATAGTCTCTAACATCTATGCAGTGGGGTACTTTAAAGGAGATAAGGTAGTCGCTTGCATGGGCATTTCTAACATTCCCATGCCACAACCACACTGACATAAAGGACACTAAGGGAGGAGGTGGACATAACATATCCTGGCTAAAACATATAAATAGCTGTGAGGTAAATAGAAGAATATCTTCAACAACATACATACTGCCAGTTACTACACGTATACTTTGAACCAATATAGTTAGTTTATCTTATAACTTATAACACAACTTATGTCCAGCGCCTTGTAGTTAAAGCCTACATGTTTATATAAGTAAAAAATAAAAATGTATATGCTGGACCGTGCTTTCCCAGCTGACACAGCCCAGCAACTTTTATTAATACCTGTATGGAGAAACTGCAGCGGATAGAAAGTATGTCTCTGAAATTAAAAGTATTGTTTAGCAATATCAAAATGGTACATTTTTCACCTAAAAGCAAACCAACCCATCATCTAAAATAGGCTTGAACATATAGGGTAGCCACAGGGTATATACTAGAATAATACTGACTTGTATCTGTTAAGTTGTACTGGATCTAAGTATGGTAGCAATATAATTTGAGTGTGTAAGTCATATACATTAGCTACTTACAATATTCATATAAGAGAGAGAACATACAGCATACATAAGCTTTAAGCTGATAGGCCCAAATAAAGTTGGATCTTGATGAAAGGGAAACACTACTTAAAGACTGAGCAAAGAGAGCATATTGTGTGAGGCATTAGGACTACAGTTTGCTGTGCGACAAATGAGAGGGTAGAGAGCGAAAACAAATATTGCTGAAGCAGTAACTATCATTATATTCATAGTGATATATGTTCTGGACCAAGTAACTTGTGTGTAGGAGCTTTGGGCTGTGTAAAGGGATAGAAATTGGGATGTGTGTCTCTCATTTGATTTTAAGCATATGTAACAGTGTATTGTGCAAAATAGTAAGCAAATACAGAGCACAGTGAACAATAAGACCCAGAACAGATGTTTAGCCATTATAAAAAAAATAATCCCAACAGCTTAAGAAAATAAAAGGCAAAACTGTGGCAAATAAACTTTGTGGATCGCTATTAGTACACAGTCCACAAAGAAAGGTTGTCCAGGATAGGAGAAGTAGCAGTATAATTGAATGTCCATATGAAATCCCTCATAGGGTCCTCAGTTCTGAAGAGAAAACAGAAGGAGCTTTGTGTCTTCTCATGATCCGACTATGAGATCTTCCTAAATGAGAACAATTCTGATACTTCTGAGGTTATCAAGGACAACATAGTTCGTCTAACCAACCCCAATTTTACAGAATGATGTCAACACTAGTGTGTACATGTGCTGGAATCCGTATCTGCCTGTTATATTCAAGTAGCAGTGAAGCCCTGTGTCACAAACTATGAACGCAGATCCAAATTCAAAATCTGCATCCCATCTGGCTCTCACTGTGTCGTTCTGATGCAATAGAGGGTAATAATCTGCATCCATGACATGAGCACAGGGAGCGACCATGAGAAACCAATCTGACCTCATGTTTGATATAGCTCTGATCGCTTTCATGCACCCATCAGAGTCCTGCGTTTCTGTGGGAGATGTGTGGGTGATGTAGGGCTGGATCAGCTGTGGACCATCTAGCGGCCCAATAGGTTGTCCAGCATCCAAGAATTTTGCCTTCCAATTTGCAGCAGCGAGACGGGTCTCGCTCTCACGCCTTCCCCAGCTCTCAACATCAATGACCGCAATCTCCCTCTCCAGCTCATACATTACCGGAGAAGCGGAACTATCACATCCGACCTCGGAGGACTGCTCCTGCATCTGCAACTGGTCAACTTCACCGCCGCAGAACACAGAGGGCTCGGCAAATGTTATGATTAAAAGTAAGTCGACATCCATAGTAGCACTCAGAAATTTGCCGTGAGAGCTGGGTGAAATGGTCATCCATTTTATCACTTAGGTCTGTTATTAGTTGAAGTAGTGTAGCCTCCATGTCTAACTTAAAGGACACTGTAATGGTTGATAAAAGGGGGGAGGCTGAAAATGCTTTGCGGGTACTTCTTAGCGTGTCTGTTGTAGATCTACACCATGCGGCTTCTGTCTGTAATCTGGATAGGCCCCGAATAGCTACGCTAGTTTCGAGGGGAATTCTCATCCGCAGCCTCTCTATCTTCTCCCTGTATGTAGCCAGTAGATGATGTGGATGTTAAATATGTTTTAGGATATCATATCCAGCATTTTGTCACTTTTTAGTATATTCTTGGTACGGAGCTCTAGCATTCTGCGACCATATTCCTCTGTAGCTGGCTCCACCCCCTATAAGTGAGGAATTTAATACCAAGAAGAATTTTTAATTATGAGAGATCTAATGGTTAGGGGGTTGTGGCAGCTGTTAAAGGGACACTGAACCCATTTTTTTTCTTTAATGATTCAGATAGAGTATGCAATTTTGAGCAACTTTCTAATTTACTCCTATTATCAATTTTTCTTCATTCTCTTGCTATCTTTATTTGAAAAAGAAGGCATCTAAACTAAGGAGCCAACATATTTTTGGATCAGAACCATGGACAGCACTTGTTTATTGGTGCTGGCCAATCAGCAAGGACTACCCAGGTTGTTCACCAAAACTGGGCCGGTATCTAAACTTACATTCTTGCTTTTCAAATAAACATACCAAAAGAATGAAGAACATTTGATAATAAGAGTAAATTAGAAAGTTGCTTAAAATTGCATGCTCTATCGGAATCATGAAAGAAAAAAATTGGGTTCAGTGTCCCTTTAAGTTTTGTGCTAGGGTTGCAGCTTTTAGGAGCTTAAGAGTGCTGGGCTCAACGCATTGCAGAGGGATTTGTGGCAGTTTACTAGTTAAATGTGATGGTGGCTTGGTGCTTTAGGGGTTAAAGTGACATGAAGCCCAAAAATGTTCATTCAGATACAGCATATAATTTTAAATAACCGGCTTCCAATGTACTAATTTGCTTTGTTCTTTTGGTATTCTTTGTTAAAAGGCATACCTAGGAATGCTGAGGAGCAGCAATGCACTATTGGCAGCTAGTTGCTGGTTGGTGGCTGCACATATATGATAGATGTGTTTTTGACAACCACCTGCATCTTTGATGGACATTCCACCCTTACTTTCAAATGATAAATTCTCAGAAGGAAAACTGGTTGTAAAAACAAACAGCAAGTTTTCTTCAGCATTGTCATTAAGTTAGGTACATTGGCTATTTAATAAAAACTGAATAACTAACTTGTCAAAAAGAACTTTCGTTATGAATAGTAATTGTGATTTCAAGTCACATACTATTCATATACCACATTGCTATGATTACTAATAAAGAACATAAATAACAATAACAATTTCCTTGGGTGATGATATTTTAACAACTATTAATTTGATTTTTTTTTTCTGAAGGAGATTTAAAAAAAAATTGTATAGCTGTGCAGCTGTCTGTAAGTGCTGGTAAGCACCCACTCCTGTGAGTTTTGCAATTACATGGGATGTGTACCCATTCCAGTTTGAGAGTGCAGTCCATTTCCTTGTTTTTTATGTTTCTAGGTAAATTACAAAAGGCCTGTGTCACCCTTACTTATATCTCTATTTGGCGGAAAACATGCATTGTTTTGCTGTAGGTTAGGGACCCATGGAGGAAGAAACCTTGCTCTGGTCTTGATCCTATCACCATCTGGCCAAATGTTGTAACTAACACTTCTCTTTTGCTTTTAAACTATCTGTGTGCTTGCAATAGAGTGCCAGACTTTATAGTACGCAGTCCATTTGAATGCAGTCCATTTACGTGTTTTGTATGTGTCTAAGGAAATTACAAAAGGCCTGCGTCATGCTTGTTTGTATCTTAGCTTGGGTAAAGGCATGCATGGTGTATTCAAAAAAACACATATAAATCAGTGCGCCATCAGAGTGAATGCTATAATAAATATGGCAAATGCAAGGACTCTATTGTCCCTCAAAAACAAATATTTGAGCAAGAGAATAAAATAAGAAATGTGTACTCAGGATAACTGTATTATGTTCCCAATCAATAGCGTGTTAAATCACATGAAAAAGGTGTAAAATCAAATACATTCCATGTTAATACAAAAAATAAATGTGAATTAAAATCTACTTGATAACCAATCATAGAGAACAAAATGTCCAAAAAATATATATCCAAACCAAGTCGTAGTTCGTGTCAGGTGGCAATGGCAAGCAACTTCTTCAAAACAATCTTGTTGGTGGCCCAAGACGATAAAATATACAGATGGAATAAAAGAAAAGAAGGCGCTAACATAGTGCACAATCAGTGAGGCATGACACGCCGCTGCTGTAAGTGTTGCTATACTTACAAGATAGCAGACACTTGAGAAGTGTCACAATCGCCTCCTGGACTCTTAGAGTCATCCAGCTAACTCCCACTCCTGTGTTATCTGAATACCGGATCCGTAACTCACACGTCCTCTCCTGTATACAGCCAGTGCTCTCCTGGGTTGTATCTAGCAAGTCAAGCCAGTATATGTATCCAGTGGGGCTCGAAGACGGCAAACAGGCAGAATAAACACACTAATGAGACCCAGACAGATAACTGGAACAAGTGTGTAAATATGCCAAGTATCCACGGTTAAAATTATTAAAATAAAGTTTTTGGCACAAAGTCTTAAAAGCAATAACAAGACTTTATTTAGCACAACGTTTCTCTGTCTGTATGTAACCGTTTCCTCAGGTGCATATATATAAAATGATATAAAGTAGCCACGAACTTATAACACCATGTTTGGCGTCTTAAAACATGAACTGCGCTTGCGTGTAGGTGTGTCAGCATTCTGGAGTTCCACTTGGAGATGTGAACACCAATCGGGTATTGTATAATAGACAACCCTCCATATTCTCGGAGGTAGGGATATTGATTGTTACAGCGTGGGACCGGCAAATAAATCCCCATTTATAACAGCCATAACAGTTGCGTAAAACTATTTGTGTGTTGTTATGCTGATAGAACTCCAAAAAAGAGACATCTACTATTGCAGCGCAGTCCCAAATAAAGACATTATAAATGATGGTTATTGAACCAATAGCATACTTTTTGAGGGGTTCGATTAGGACACACCGCAGTCTATCACGGCTCAGGAATCTATAATCACCCACACACACCAGAACACCGTTAGTACATTAGGTTTTAAACCTATATTTCACTTTTTTACAGTTACTTCCATGTTATCTAGCACTCGTCAGAGAGTGTATAAAAACATAAAATTTCCTCCTTTAGAGTGAGATTTTTCACAACAGGTTCATATTATTGTTATGAATTAATATACTATATTTAGTTGTGTTATATTAATTATGTATGTTTATAGATTTTATCTTGGATTGTATAAACAATTATATTAATTGTTTTTTATCATGTTTTTTTATTACTTATTGCATTTTTTCATTCTCTGTGGTCCCCACACCGTGTACGATATCGAGGTTGGTGGATGATTTGCTAACTTTTTACATTTGCACAAGTATATATGAGACTTTGTATTTTATGATTTTGTTGTATAATGTTTATAATGTCTTTATTTGGGACTGCGTTGCAATAGTAGATGTCTCTTTTTTGGAGTTCTATCAGAATAACAACACACAAATAGTTTTACGCAACTGTTATGGCTGTTATAAATGGGGATTTATTTGCCGGTCCCACGCTGTAACAATCAATATCCCTACCTCCGAGAATATGGAGAGTTGTCTATTATACAATAACCGATTGGTTATCTGTCTGGGTCTCATTAGTGTGTTTATTCTGCCTGTTTGCCATCCTTGAGCCCCGCTGGATACATATACTGGCTTGACTTGCTAGATACAACCCAGGAGAGCACTGGCTGTATACAGGAGAGGACGTGTGAGTTATCCGGTATCCAGATAACACAGGAGTGGGAGTTAGCTGGACAACTCTAAGAGTCCAGGAGGCGATTGTGACACTTCTCAAGTGTCTGCTATCTTGTAAGTATAACAACATTTACAGCAGTGGCGTGTCATGCCTCACTGATTGTGCACTATATTGGCGCCTTCTTTTATTTTATTCCATGCATGGTGTATCTCTAGGTATGGAACCCAGGAAGTAAGAGAACTTGACCAGGTCCTGACCTGAATCAGAAAAAGAAAACCGAATTAGAAAAACTCAGCTAGGTGTAAAGGAGGAAAAATTAGCTTTTTGAGGCCTGTTTCTCATTGAAATTGCAAATCCTAAAAACATTTCTGAGTGTTTCAATGTAGAAATAAGATTATGGGGTCAATTTATCAAGCTCTGTATGGAGCTTGATGCCCGTGTTTCCGGCGAGCCTTAAGGACTCTAAAGACCGCTGATTCATAACCTGTACACCTGCTCTGAGGCGGTGGACAGAAATCAACCCGATCGAATACAGTTGATTGATACCCCCTGCTAGCAGCTAATTGGTTGCAAATCTGCAGGGGGCAGCATTGCAGCAGGAGTTCACACGAACTGCTGGTGCAATGATAAATGCAGACAGCGGCGGACATGATACGCTACATCGTATAATGTCCGTCCACACAATAATAAATAGACTCCTATATATGCTACATTTATTGGTCCTATGTATAGGAATATTTTCACTTATGTTTTCATTGAAACATCAATATGTATGTACATAGAAAAATAGATGCAAGCATATATCACCTATTCCAAATGCAACCTTTGCCCAGGGATGCTATATATATTCTCAAAACATATATAAATATAATTATAATAATCTTTGCCTACATGTATATATGTATGATAATTGTATATACATCTTTGACCTATGTAAACCATAGAATTATATTATATTTGTTTGTAAATATATATGTTTTAGCAAAATAATGGAATCAAATATTTGTGTTATGTCACTTTAAATTAAAGGGATAGTGTATTCACAATTAAACATTCAGGAATAAGATAAAACATTCAATTCCAATCAACTTACATATGTACTCATAATCAATTTAATTTTGTTACTTTTCTTATTTTAATTATGTATTTAAGTTTAGGAGGCATTCCATTTAATGTTCACCACCTGTGTTGCACTTGCTGATTGTTGGCTACATTTAGACAACAGTCATCAAGTGCTTCCCATGTGCAAAATTAAATGTGTCAATTCCTAAGATTTACATTCTTGCCTTATAAAATTACAGATGTTAATGAAGGTAAATAGATAATAGGAGTAAATATTTAAGTATATTTATACTGCATTCGCTGATTCATGAATATAATTTTGAATAGACTATCCCTTTAAGAAATATATACCATAAAGTGTGACCGCACCACCCTTTCTAGTTAGTGCGCTCAGGCACGGGATAAAGTCCGGTCAAAGACTGAATAATAGTACAAAATTACAAAAATCCCAGCCACTGAGTCTTAGAATCAAAAAGTTTTATTCTTCAACAAAAGATATGATCAAAATTGATCTTTCAAAAAGCAATCATGAGTATCAAGGAAACATCAGGTGTGAGTTCACTCAAATCCACACATACCCCATCCACCAAACACATTCGTACTAACCCTCAGCAAAATAAAGAAAAACATCAAAGAAAAAACAATCATCAGAAACAAAATTTGCAATGTCACTCCCAGGGCGTCCCCAGAGAGTGAATGTTACGACACCACCCACTCAGGACCTCAAAGGATCAAGAACCATTGCGAGTGTCCACTCAATCTTCAACTCTGTAGTATTATATTAACCAAGAGTGTCTCATATTAATCGTGGCAACTCCCAAAACAAGAATGTCTCATTCGTTATAGAGCCTCCAGCTGTAACAATATGTATCTGTTTGAAACCATCAGCAATTTGTCTACTTGCCACTGTATAAAAGTGGTCACAGGAGATGTGAAATATTATGGTATTTGTAATCCATCATAGTAAATGCTGGTAACGGCTATAATGACAAATCTTGTGATTGTTGAAATCTTTTGGTTCAGATGTCCCTTTAACCTGACGTGCTACCGGCCATACATTATATTGCGGGGAGTTGTGAACGTAGTAACGGCCCAAACACACACCCTTTTCACACTTCACTCACGGTATTGTGCACTGTCCCTTTATAGCAGAGGATGTATTACACTCCACATTATCCTTTTCACCAAAACTGCGAGTATCTCATACCCTCGTGGCAGTTCATAACCATTAATGCATTGTGAATGTGTTGTAAACAAAGCAAATGCTTGAACATTGGTATTACCTCCTTCAGCATATATGAGCATATGTCGGTAGTGCCGTGAGACTCTCTGTCTTCAGTGTGGTTTCTATTGGCCCCCCGTATAGGTATCTAGTCTCACCTCGCAATTTCTGTGGCTTAGGTAGCACGATATCCAGGTAACTGTGGTGGCGTCTCCTCGTTCCGACGCGCGTTTCGGGACTCCGCCCCTTTCTCAAGGAATTTGCAGGTAATGGGGTGGAGGTGTGCCTTAAATGGAATCAATAGTAATCTCATTGGCTACTCGCATACACACCCCCACTCTAACGTCACATTCTACATTCGTGTTTGTGAAAGCATTGCTGAGATAGAAAACGAATGAATCTAAGACTCACGAATAGCTGGTGATCGCTGCCGATCAGGTACTAAATAGGCTCCACATAACTCCCCAGTGAAAACATGTCAATATATGACACCTTCAAGATCAAACCGCTGTATTATCTCTGTTCAGGGGATTATAACTGTATGTATATAGAGGCATCCGCGGCAATTTTCAATTGTAGCTCTATATTTGCCATCAATCAACGTACCTTACACGAAACATTCCCTCTCATCAGTATTCCGCGCACAGCGTGTTTAATCAGGATAAGTTAATATTTCATATTTACCGGGGGTCCCGTCACGGGATATCCTATTTGTGTGAAACATTAGGGAGACTATATGTAGTCGGTTAAGGCAACGCATGCTTATTCTCACAAATGTGATATTTCTAACAAATGAATCATATAAAAGAAACTACTCGAGTTGGTGTATATCCGGACCATGTGCATTATTGCATCTTTCTATCCAAAGAATCAATTAATCGGCTCAGACAAAGCCTATCCCAAGGGTCTCAAAGAGCCCTTACCTACCCTATTCTATGTTGTTCCTCGCAATTCTAATTTCTATAACAAATGAGTCCTACAGAAGGAACTGCCCTTATGTCATCAATTCTGCTTCAACGTATTTATAGGATAGATGGTTAATTCTATCCAAAGAAAACTAGATCCCATACATCCTACGTAGATATCGCAGGACTACCGTTATTGGATCTAAGTGTCCACAAGTTATAATTGATTTGAACCTCTATCATGGCTCTATACCCTGTGTATTGTTGAGATGTCATGTCCAAAACATCGCAATTCTTCATACCCTTTCCTACTTCTCTTCAGTTTTTCATCTTTTAGAGAGGACATATTCAGAGAAGGAAATTCGCCAATTAAGAACTATTGAAAATCTCAGATGAAATTTCCCCAGGAAAATGTCTCTATTGAGACCTCTAGGGACCATGGTATCCAATTTTTTTAATCCATAGTGCCTCCTTACGGAATAGTATTTTCTGTCTGTCACCTCCCCTCCGTAAGGGGGAGACCCCATCAATTACTTGGACCTTAATTGGCTCTTGTTGTGTGCCAATCGGGTAAAATGATGGGCCACAGGTGCATCCTTTAAGAAATATGTCAAATCCTAATTTTAAAGAGACAGATACATATATAATATAATTCTTAAAATAAACATAGATTATCAATACATACAATCCCCTGATAATGCACACTTGAATGGCATGGTTACCTGATAGATAATAATATAGAAAAATAAGTCAAAGGAAATAATGTGTTTATCATGAAGATGAGTTTCATTATTACAGATTTACCCTCATTCATATGTAATTTTCAATGTGGAAATCATTGAACATATTTAATTAATACAAAAACGATGACACAATAAAGTATAATGTGGCATAGTATTAATATTTATAAAATATTTGTAATATCATATCTGCTTAAGCAGAAAATACATTTGCAATGTTGAGACTATTAACCAAAATACATAAGTGCTAAATATTACATACTTCAATAGATTTGACGTATTGTCTTTAACATGGAGTTATTGAAACAATAGAAAGCGCATTGGTCCCAGGGAGAGTCTGTGTCTGTTTATATGATGTCAATTAAAATGTATAAATCACCTCTGTATCATGGCAATCACATATATGTTGTGCAAACATCAGTGCTTAAATATCATAGAGATGCTTTTTTCTAATTAATCTAAATATTTAATAATATTCTTTACAAAAAGGAGTGCATTAGTCATGATATGTATAGGTTTCAGATATTACATTCCACACATGACTCTAAGCATGAATGCAAGGTATTGGGCCATATCAACAGGAAGGAGTATTCACTTTTCAACTCTTCTACAACTGGATAACCCTTATAAGCTTCATCTGAAGGAGCAAACAACATATGCTCGTGGAATATTAATCATAACATTTACACATACCATGTTGACTGATTTTAGATTGCTTATACTCTTTTGATTTCATACAACAAGTATAAAGATTATAGAGATGCATTTCTCTAATTAGTTTAAATATGTAATAATATTCTTGACAAAAGGAGTTAATTAGTCATGATAGGTATAGGTTTCAGATATTGCATTCCACACATGATTATAAGTGCATGAATGCAAGGTATTTGGCCATATCAACAGGAATTAGTATTTACTTTTCAATTATCATAACATCTACACATGCCACTTTGACGGTATATATATATATATATATATATATATATATATATATATATACTGTATATATATATATACTGTATTGATTTCAGACACGTATCCTCAAGTATTCTTAAATGGCATATTAATTGACATCATGTGAAATAAAAATGAATAAAGCTATTAATGTTTTGCAAATAAACAGCTAGTAAAATAATATTGAACTATATTTTCCAATTTGGATTAGAAAAATATATGCATATTTATCAGATGGAAATCTCACTTAAAAAAAGTGCTTCATATAAAAAATTAGATATTAAATATCTGTTAATTATTTGAAAAGAAAAATATTTATTAATGCCTGCGGCAGGATTAGGTCTTTGGAGGAGAGGTAATTGGGGTGGAAGTGTAGCGTTTTATGTGATGCACACCAGCTGATTGGGAGGCTAAAACATGCGATGCAGTGTCCTGCAGGGAGATGATAGAAGATGCAAGTGAGGAGGGAGTGTGTGGCCTATCTGCAAGCCTCTCCACTGCCTCTGCCAGGTGGACAAGTGAGGCATTATGTATGTCCATCTGGCTCTGTAGCCTCCTGAAATAATGCTGCTGCTGGAGCTTGGTCATTCTAAGCTCCCTGTGAATGCAGAGCATCCTGCTGGGACTGTGCGGGAAAAATGGATTCCATTGGGGAGACTTGTGGCTCCATAGGTGTCTCCCACACATATTCCTGGCTCTGTGTGAGGTTGACGTCACTCAGTCTTGGGGACTGTGAGGGTAGCTCAATATCCAATTGAGGTCAGACATGGGAGGGTGGTGGTGGTGATTGTTGTGGTGGTGGCAGCGGCATTTACTCACAGTTGCTGAAGTCCCATTTGAAGGACCTTCATCCTGGCGGCTTCATCTTCATCCAGGCGGCATCTTCTATCTTCATCCTGGTGGCATCTTCTATCTTCAGCCCGGTGGTGCGGACAGGGTCCATCCTGAAGGCATCCGGTGCGAAGCATCCTCTTCATACGGTCACCACCATATACTGAATCTTCAATGCAAGGGGGCCTTTTCAAAATGGCATCCCTTGCATTCATATTGGCTGATTTGATATTGGAAATTCAAATTAGCCAATAGGATGAGAGCTACTGAAATCCTATTGGCTGTTCAAAACAGCCAATAGGATGAGATCTTCTGAAATTCTATTGGCTGTTCAAATCAGGAATGCAATCAGGACGCCATTTTGAAAAGGCTCCCTTGCATTGAATACAAGGGATTCAGTATACAGCGGCGACAGTATGAAGAGGATGCTTCGCGCCGGATGTCTTCAAGATGGAACCGCTCCGCACCACCGGAATGAAGATAGAAGACGCTGCCGGGATGAAAATAGAAGATGCCGCCTGGATGGATGAAGACCTCGCTGTCTGGATGAAGACTTCTCTCTCCATGGATGTCCGGACTTCAGAAACTGTAAGTGGATCTTCAGGGGGTTAGTGTTTTTTTTTTTTTTAGTTTAGGATTTGGCCTTTTCTTAAAAGAGCTAAATGCCCTTTTCAGGGCAATGCAAAAGAGCTTTTACAGGTAAAAGAGCTGTTTATAGTTTATTGTAGGCTAGGTTTTTTTATTTTGGGTGGGCTTTTTTTATTTTTATAGGGCTATTTGATTAGGTGTAATTCTTTTTTATTTTTGATCATTGCATGTGTTATTTTTTGTAATTTTTTGTTTTTTTATTTTTTGAAATTTAGGAATTTTATATTTTTTGTAATTAGATACTTTGTAATTTTTATAGTAGTGTTAGGATTTTTTTTAAAGTGCATTTTAGTTTTCTTTAACTGGTAGTTAGTTTAATTTTAGTTTAATAGTTATATTAGTTGAACTGTTAGTTTAAACTTAGTTTTTTTAATTTGACAGGTAAGTTTTAATTTAATTTAAGATAGGGAAATTGTAATTTTTATTTAAAGTTAGGGGGGCGTTAGGTTTAGCGGTTACTAGTTTAAACTAGTTTATTGCGATTTGGGGGGCTTTCGGTTTAGGGCTTAATAGTTTAATTTAGTATATTTTGTTGTCGGGGGCTTGCGGTTTTGGAGTTAATAGGTTTATTACAGTGGCGGCGCTGTCGGGGAGCGGCGGAATAGGGGTTAATAACTCTAGTATAGTGGCAGTGATGTTGGGGAGCAGCGGAATAGGGGTGAATATATTTATTATAGTGTGGGCAATGTTGGGGTGGGGGGGAATAGGGGTAAATAACTTTAGTATAGTGGCAACGATGTCGGGGAGCGGCGGAATAGGGGTTAATACATTTTATTAGTGGCGGCGATGTCGGGAGCAGCAGATTAGGGGTTAATAACTTTAATATAGTGTTTGCGATGCAGGAGGGCCTCGGTTTAGGGGTTAATAGGTACTTTATGGGTGTTAGTATACTTTGTAACACTTTAGTTATGTGTTTTATGAAACAGTTTTGTTGCGTAAAACTCATAACTACTGCTCTCCGATGGTGGTACGGATCTTGTCATTATAGGGTGTAATGCAAGCTTTTTAGCCTTACCGCAAAACTTGTAATGGCAGAGCTATGGAAGTCCCATGAAAAAACGTAATTTTTATGAGTGCGGGACTGACGTTGCGTTACAGGCTAAAAGTGTTGCGATACAGCTATACCGACAAGACTCGTAATGGCTGCGTTGCTGTTTTAACGTTGAAATGGCCATTTTTTCAGTGTTAAAACACGAACGTACAACTTGTAATCTAGGTGATACTGTACAATACAAGTGTAATTGTGATTAGTTCATGGCCATTTGAATGTAACAAATAAATCCAAACTAATTTGAATTTATTTGTTGGTCACATGTGCATTTACCCAAAAACGCAAATGAACAGTTCTTTAATTAAAAAAATAAACCAAATGAACATGTGACAAAAAAGTTGATTTATTTATAAGGTTAGAACCATTACTCTAAATTAGGAAAGGATTTCCTGCAGGTAAAAAGCCTTCAAGTTTTGTCTGAAGATTTCTCTGAAACATTTTTTTGTCTGTGCACATGTGTAATATTCTTGTTGATAGAATAGCAGCTATAAAAATATCCCACCTGCTACATGTGATAATTTGCCTGGGTCATTTGCATCTATAAAATTACTGCTTCCCCATACCAAGAAGTCCAAAATCCAGAATTATTCTAAAATCTAGACTTTTTTCATTAATAATTAATTATGTGTATATATATATATATATATATATATATATATATATAAATAATCATCAAAGCAGAAGTGTGTTCAGAGCAAAAATCCCCAAGTGCTCTAAACGTGTATCGAAGCACATAAACATGGGGGATACAGGTCCCAATAATCTGTGTATCAATATTCTGGACCTCGGTCAGTTAAGAGAGTCACTCAAATGGTACAGAGTCCATTGTCCCATGGAAAAGGTGTAATCCCGTTCAAAGTGTTAAAGTATGTCCCAGAGCCTAATAGTCACGGGTGGAAATGCCAGTTCACAATGTAATTGGATCAATTCTTACCCTCCACTATGTTGGTGGGGTGCCCGGGAACACTTCCGTACTTCTCCTCGAATGGGTCGATGAAACCCTTCCTAGGGGGTGCAGTCTGTGTTTCCCTTCTCGGCGTGCTTCAGAGAGATCCAGCGTAGAGACGTATCCTTACTGCGTCACCCGTGACGTTACTTAGGCTGAACCAACTGGTATTTCCTGGGGGGGAGGTATAAGCCAGAGGGACAGGGAGCCGGTTCTGTATCCCAAGAGTGGCTAAAGCAGGTAGCTGGTGCAAAGAAGCGGTAAGCCCAACCGCTAAGGAAACATAAAGTCAGAAGAAAATATGCACCAATGAGGCGTAGTATCTGCTGCAGTAAAAAATGTTTATTGTACAATCCGAAAGTAATGTACAGACAAAGTCACAGTGGAGAACGCCTGACGCGTTTCGCGCATGCGTAGATGCGCTTCATTATTTTTATTTATTTTTTTTTTTCCATAAAATTATTTAAAAAATCTATTTTTCCCCACCAGTAAGTATCCATCTTACTATCTGTGTTCTAAAATGCAAATGCTAGTCTATATTTATTTAAAACAACTATTACCTCTCTGTTTGCAGTACTGTACTATTTTTCTGATGGTACAAAGCATACAAAAGTATTACAAATGATATAACACTACCTTTACGTTGCATGTATAAGCTGTATTATGACATGTAATTACTGCGTAAATGACATAAGATATTGTTGTTTGCACTTGGTCCTATCCCCTGTCCAAGCTGTCTCATTTTTTTTATTATTTTTTTTTATTTGAAACAAGCTTTATTGAAAATAAATGTACAACAGTGCCAAGCAGCAATCAAAAGACAATCACATTAGTGCAATATAGATTATACAGGTTCTGCTCTGCAATGTCGCACAGCATCATTCTTAAATGTTATGATTAACATCATTCAGTAAGAGTCACTATATGAAGAAAATAATGAATGTCCAGCAATATGAGCATGTTCTGATGTTTCCACAATAAACAAACATGTATGATTGGTACTGACAATGATTTTAAGTAATAGCATGGGGGAACACCCTATATTAGAACAATAGTGCAGCAATAATGAGGATTCATGCTCATGCTAATGGGGATACTCTCTTACCAAGACAAATGGCAGAAGTAGTTCTCTCTCAGTGGGGCTTAAAAAAGGCTCTCTAGTCTTGTGTTTGGTGTTAGATCTAAAACTCCTTACCCTCCCATGTAAGTAGCATCATTTGATGTGTTTCTATCCTTCCTGTCTTCATATAATGATACCTTTCCAGCCTAAGCAGATTTCCGACCCCAGCCTTCCACTCCTGTAGGCTAGGAATTTGTTTTGATTTCCAATATTTGGGAACAAGTCTCTTAGCCCCGGTTAACATCAAAAGTAGCAGATGGTGACTGACATCTCTCATTTTCTTAGGCAAGTCATGATATATTAAATAGCTAGGATTGGGAGGGAGTATCGTCTTTAGGACTTTGCTCATTTCAATCAAAATAGACTCCCAGAAGGTGCAAAAGAAGGGGCGAATCAGTGGACACGTCCACCAGATATGAAGGACGGTACCCATCTCGCCACAGCCTCTCCAGCACTCCCCACATGAATTTTGATATATGTGTTGTAGTCTCTAGGGCATCAAGTACCAACGACTCAGAAATTTATAATGCATTTCTTGCATTCTTACACAGATGATACCTTGGACGTTTTAGTGTCAAAATCAATGCCCAAATCTCTCTGCCAGGCATTTACATAAGCAGGTAACACAGAATCATCCGCCACCAGTAGAAGTCTGTAAAGTAGTAAGATTTGATGTTTAGAAATATGAGCCGTAGTACACAAGACCCTCGAATAGCGTTTTTGCTTTACTCAAAGAAAGCTTCCTGTGGTGGGTGTTGTAGAAGTGATGAAGCTGTGTCACTCTGAACAATGAGAAGAACATTTGTCTGTCCCACATAGCCAATTCCTCTTGTTTCTTAAACACTCCCTGGGTCAGAGCATTTGCAATAGAGGAATCTGAAAGGGTGTATGAGTGTCCATGTACATGTTGTTTACTCTCTATCCCTATATCTGGGTTTTTGCGTATCGGTGTGATGGGCGAATGCCTGGTGGAAACATAACTTTTTGTTCGAATCAACCTGTCCCATGTCGATAACACATTCTTTGGTCTGTGTTCATTCAAGACCCAGGCCAGGGAGCCCACATTACCTCTCTGAAGTATTTTGGCATCCAGAATCGTCCAGGCCTTATTTGATGGGCTGTGACACCACTCCACTAGTCTTTGTAAGCTAATGACTCTATGGTATTCCTCCAAGAGAGGGACTCCAGCCCCACCCCTCTCCCTTGGAAGATAAATGGTTCTCCAACCAATTCTAGGTTTAAAACCATTCCAAACATAAGCCTCAATTGCGTTCTGTATCTGATGCAAAATTTATAGTGCTGTAGATATAGGGATTGTCTGTAAAATATATAAAACTGGTTCATTTTTATTACTGAGATTCTCCCTAACCAGGAGATATTTTTGTTTTTCCAATTAGTTAAGTCTCGTAAAATCTCATCCCTGATATGCTTATAATTTAGTTCTACTAGATCTCTTCTGCTGGGTTTAAGGGTAATGCCCAGATATTTCAGAGTACGAGAGGCAATTTTGATAGGACAGCTAAGACGGAGAGCATCAAAGACCTTAGGATGTTCTGTTATATTTAATATATCCGATTATGTGGGATTAAACAAAAAATCCGAGACCCCTCCATACTCCGCAAATTCAGTCATAGAGGCCTGAAGGGATGTGTTGGTGTCAGATATCGTTAGTAGAATATCATTGGCGTACATCACCAACTTGTGCTCTGTATTCCCAACTGTGATGCCTTTTATTTGTGGGTTAGTCCATATCTTGGATGCTTTAACTTCTATTGTAAGTGCAAAGAGAAGCGGAGATAGGGAACATCCCGGCCTAGTTCCATTATTAATCGAGAACTCTCTAGAGAGCATCCCATTAACCCGAACCTTAGCGTTGGGTGTTGAGTAAAGAGAGAACATGTGGTTGACAAAGTTAGGTCCAAACCCCAATTTGATCAGAGTATGGCGCATAAATGACCAATTAACCTGTTCAAACGCCTTCTCTGCATCTGTAGAGACCAGCGCAAGGGGGATAGACTTATTGTGAGCATGTAATATCAGCTGAATAATTTTAAGTGTGTTATCACGGGCCTCCCTGACCGGACCTGATCTATGGAAACCAGTTTGGCCAGAAACTTATTCGGTCTCCTGGCTAACACCTTTGCCAAGATCTTCATGCCTGAGTTAAGCAAGGAAATTGTCTATAGCTCTCAGGTTTGTTTGTGGGTTTATCAGGCTTGGGTATTACTGTTATATGGGCTTGTAACATTGTACTGGGAAGAATTTGGATCTCAAGCAACTGGTTAAAAATAAGAAGCAGCTGTGGGGCTAAGACATCAGAGAAGACCTTGTAGTATTTGGCACCAAAGCCACCTGGACCCGTATTTTTCCATGCTGGCATCTCTTTAATTGCTGAGAAATCTCTGTCTTCCCTTGTCAGGTTTGGCAAAGACACACCCGACAGATATTTGAGGATCACTCACTCTGATGGGGGTTGGTGTAGATTCCCCTCATCCCCCTGCTCTGGAGTATGAATGTTGTTCAAAGACATAAAAATTCCCGAACACATTGGCTATTGCTACCGCATCCGTTTGGCTATTCTGAGAGTCAATAATATCGTATACAGAGGATTTAAGTTTATTACATGCTATGGCTCTCGCTAATAATTTCCCTGGTCTGTCTCCCTGTTCATAGTACTGCTGCCTAAGAAATATGTTTTTTTTTTTGTTCTCTTCTTGAAGAAAGTGCAAAAGACTTCCCCTACTCAGGTTTAAGGCTGCTAGGAGTGATTCGTCTCTGAGATTTACTTTATGAGCATGTTCGTTTCGTGTTACCTGTTGTAAGAGTGTGTTGTACTGCTCTTTTCTTTTCCTGTGATGTTGGCCCTATACTTCATTAACTCCCCTCGGAGAACACATTTGTGGGCCTCCCAGGTAGTGTTATGGTGTATGTTCTCATCCACATTAATGCGGAAATACTCCTCCAGGGTTTTACGGAGTTCTAATTTAAGAAGAGTGTTGTTTAGAAGAGTGTCATCTAACCTCCACACATAAGGTGTGACTTGGATATTAGGCCACAAGATTGAGCAACACACTGGGGCATGGTCAGACCATGTTATTGACTTGATTCTGCTCACGGAGGTTATGGAAAGGCCTGCAGGATCTGTGAAGATATAATGAATCCGAGTATATTTCCTATGTGGGTGTGAATAAAAAGTGTAATTCCTAGTGGTAGGATATAATGTACACCATATGTTGTGCAAAACCAGGTCCCTCAAAGAACCCACAAATTGCCTGAACACTCTAATGGGAGGGCTGTAAATGCCATCTGACATGTCTAGATAGGATATAGCGAGGCATTAAAATCACCTCCTAAGAACAAAATACCGATCTGTACTTCCTGCAACACTTTAATAAAATATCAGAAGAAGACCAATTGAGACTGATTGGGAAAGTACAGATTGGCCAGAGTGATGGGTCTGCCAAAGAGTGAGCCAACCAGTATCAGAAATATGCCTCTGGGTCTCTTACTTCCTGTGTCAGCTGGAAAGGTAAATTAGAGCGGATGAGTATACCCCCCATTTTTTTGGTTGGGCCTGATGCAAAGTAAGCAGTTGGGAAATGACAATGAAACCATTTTGGCTCCCGATTTCTAGGAAAATGTGTCTCCTGTATGTAAATAATATCACCTCCAAACCTGTGTAAATCCCTCAAAGCTATAGAATGCTTCTCTGGGGAGTTGAAACCCTTGACATTAATGGATATAAGCTCCACTGAGAGTGTCTGTATGTGATTCCTACATGGGGCCATCTGAGTCAGGAGAGAGGGAAAAAAGGGGGGGTAGGAAGGGGGGTAAGGGGGTAAGTCAGGAGAGAAGGTTAAAGGGAAAGTGGCTGGGGCAGTAGTTAAAATTGGTTAGTGAAGGGGATATAGGGAATCGTTCAGTAACTGTGCATGCAATTAAACAATTCCACAATCACAAATCAAGGTCAATATACCAATATCAAATCAGGGGTAGTAGTCCCTCTACTCTCACAACTGAAATATAGAACATAGAACGCATACTTATAAATTAGAACAACCCTATTAAGCAAAAAAAAAAAAAAAAAAATGAAATAACAATTAAAATTATGAACTCAGTTTTCAGCAACCCGCCATGACTATATATAACTGACCATTTCTAAATTAATACCCCCCTCAGCACCTGATGAACAGGTACCTTCTACTCAGTAGACTGGCCTATTGTCACTATGTTACGGTACAGCCTTAATGGTATTATTTTTGCAGGAATATGTGGCCGTTTTAGCTTTGCGTGTTCACTAAAGCACTTCTTTAAGTACAATAAAGTATGAGCAATCAGAAGTGGTTACTTAACCTCCTTATTGTTTGAGCCCTCATTAGTTAGAGCAGAATCAGTGCTCACTCTACAAGCAATGATCTATTTGGTAATGTGGTATTTAACATAGCTATTTAAATATATAACCTTATTAATCATGTCAGAATCAGAGGATAATTGGATTAACTTTTCTCTGCTCACCACCCAATTATCGTGTCAATAGTTTAAATATGCAATATGATATAGTGAGTGCATACAGTAGCCGTCGAGCAGATAACTGATAAACTTAGCAGTAGATCATCACCTCCCCCCGATTAACGCATTTAATAAGATACCTGTTCAAGCAATTACAATAATAAACTACTGTTTTAGCTGAGGGAGAAAAAAAGGGGTACAAAGCAGATAACATAGTAATACATAAAGTCAACATAAACATAAACTTCTCTGTGACACAATCTGTAAACTGTTGAGGCAGTTGCCCTGAGTCCCTATACAGTAAGCCTCTGACAAGCCAGAACAGCCTAGCCATCTTTGTTACAGTAGATCAGACTGACTGACCAGAACTCAGTCCGGATGAATTGCATTCAAGTGTAGATCAAGGCTGGTAAATCTGAAGCTTCTCTGAATATCACTGTTGAGTTATCCTTTGTAGCAATAATGCAAGTAGGAAATCCCCATCTGTATGCAATCTTTTGCTCCTTAAGAGGAGCGGTGATGAAGTGCAAATCCCTTCTTTTCTGTAGCATAGCCGGGCATAAATCGGTAAACACCTGTATCTCAGCTCCTTCATATGATATTGGATGCTTATTCCTGGCATTCTTAAGGATGTCATCTTTATCTGTGAAGGATAGAAATTTGATAATTACGTCCCTAAGAGGAGCTCTAGATGGTGGTTTTGGGCGCAGCGCTCGGTGGGCCTGCTCTATTTGGATGTCGGTAGCTTCTGGATAATTTTTAATGAACCTGAATAGATCTTGAAGGTATTTGAGTAGAGCAGGTGGGTTCACTGCTTCAGGGATACCCCGTAATCTCAAATTATTCCTCCTGCTCATGTTTTCAAGGTCTTCCATACGTTCTAGGAGGCCCCGTACTGTAACCTCTTGAGCTTGCATGCAGCTTGGCTGAGGTTGTAAATCTGAACACATATTCTCTTGTCTTTCCTCTACTTGAGTGACTCTCTGATCCACAACTGTTATCTCTTTTTTAAGCTCTCTGAACATTTGTTTTACATCTAGCATAGCTAATTTAATGTCCTCTTTAGAGGAAAGGTGTTTAAGATCCTCTTTAGTAACATAACCACTGTGTGCAGCATCTGTATTTTGTGCCTGAGCCACTACTGTTTGTTTGCAGGAAACAAGATGATTTTTGCTGGATGCTGGAGCTGCATCAATTGAGACAAGAAAACTTTCCATGCTGGAATTCAGCGTGCTCCTAGTGGACTTTTTATTTGGAAGCAGTGGGTCTCTATGCAAATAGTAGGCTTAATCGTTATACCCCCAAAAAACTACCTAGGTAACAGTAAAGGAGCGTTATATGCTTCCTGCTGCAAGCTCCTCTTGCTAAAGATGGCCTCCTCCTCCAGTACTTCACCATTTGGTGCCTGTCTTTTTAGGCTTACCTCCTCCCCTGAAGTCACTTGAGGAGTTTTGGGATATTAGGAGCTTCAGGATGCTGTCTGGTGAGTTCCTCCACTTGTTGCTGCAGCAGCAAAGGCAGCCCGATGTGGGGCTGTTAACAAAGAAGGCCACTCCGTCCATGTGGTTTCCTAGATGTCGCGGCTCCGATCAATAGTGCGGTCCCGCCTTGTGGGGTTCACCAGAAATCTACCAGATCAGCTGAGGAGGAAACTGGCGGTAGCGAGTTCTGGGGCTAGATTTTCTGCCAAGTGTCCTGCAGGACATGTGCAGAGCCGTTTTTATGCAACTTCCCAGCACAGCAGGCTATCTTTGGTACTCCAGTGTAGCTTAGAATATAAGATAGCTGAACAGATGAGGTAAGTGGTCGGGACCACTCCAGCAAGTCTCAGGCCAATATAACTAATTTAAAAACATAGGGCTGCTCTATTAGTTAGTTGTGAGAGTTTAGGGCTTCAGAGCTTAACAAAGTGCAGCCATCTTCAATCGAGGCTTGGCTCCGCACCCCAAGCTGTCTCATTTTACAGAAATATTCAACATTCAAACTATTCCAAAATCCAAACATTTTCCGGTCTCAAGCAATATGGATAAATGTTTTTTTTACCTGTACTTACACACTAAGGGGCCGATTTATCAACCTGTCAATCGGCCCCAATGTAGCTGTTTCCGCGCGAGGCCTTCAGGATTGCCGGAAAATAGCAATTAAGAAGCAGCGGTCTTAAGACCGCTGCTCCTTAACTGGTCCGCTGCCTCTGAGGCTGCGGACATTAATACTCCCAATCCTATACAATCGGGCTGATTGACAACCCCTGCTAGCGGCCAGTGGCGTCACTAGGGTTGGTGTCACCCGGTGCGGTAAGTTATGGTGTCACCCCCCCCCCCCAGAAAGCAGACACACACAAAAACACAGGCAAACACACATACAAACACTCAGACACACTTAAAACATACTCAGATGCACACACAAACACTCGGAAACACACTCAGACACACACACAAAAACACTGACACACACACACACAAAAACACACACACAAAAACACTTAGACACACACACACACACACACAAAAACTCAGACACACACATACAAAATATGTAAACTGCACTGCATTAATTATAAAGCTCATTCCTAGAGCTGCTCCCTGGCTCAACAGAGCATCAAATGAAAGATAAACAGTGCACTCTAAAAATAAATCACTAAAGAAAAGTTTTAGGTGTAAACTATGAAAATTCTGCTCTCTGACTCCAAGTCTGTCAGTGCACAGCCCCGAGCCGCGTGCCTACCGCTTCTTATGGCCAATCACCTCTGCACTCTGCCCACCCCCAGACCCCCGCCCGCCCTCCTACCTGTTCAGTGTGCACTTAGTGTACCGTAACCGTAATGGTTTGGTGGGCATCATACGTGGCTCCTTCACTTTAAAGACAGTGTCAAACAGTCATGCGGTCAGGTGCCAGGCATCCCCTCATGATTTGCCAGTTCCCGTTTAGAGAGACAGCACAGCAGTGAGTGACTCCACTGCTCCACATGTCACTGAGCAGTGAGCACAGATAGGCAGGCAGGTTTAGGCTAGCAGCGCAACTTTGCAAGCCCCACGGCATGCCCACAACATTCATAGCGAAATTGGGCAGGGGAGAAGCAAAGTACAAACAAGCAAAAGCAGCCGGGAAAACTATTTGTTGAAATTGCAGCACTGGCTCAAGGGGCAAAAAAATTGTGTGTCTACATCTTCCCCAGTCCCACCAATGTTCACAAATGCCAGCCCCTCTAATAAAAAAAAAATCTATGCATCTCAACATTGTATTTCTTTGAATTTCAATAAAATTAAAAAAAAAAAAAAAAAAAATTTTTTTTTTGGTGTCACCCCCTGGTGGGTGTCACCCGGGTGCGGCCCGCCCCCCCCCTAGTGACGCCACTGCTAGCGGCCGGCTGTCCGTGACTCTACAGGGTGCGACATTGCACAAGCAGTTCACTAGAACTGCTTGTGCAATGCTGAATGCAGACAGCGTATGCTGTCCGCATTCAGCGATGTCTGGCTGACATGATATGCTACAGTTTATCATGTCCGCCAGACTTTGATAATTTGATATCTATATCTAATTGCAAAATGAGCATGTGTTTTACTGTATGTTTCTTATTTGTCATATTACAATATTAGTTTCATTTTAAGTTACTTATTGTGTTTCTTAATCAAGTACTTTTAGCAAAATTTTACTAATGAACTGCATGGGTGAGGGGGAAGTTAGGTACAATAAAAGGCTTTGCATTACATATTCTAATTATTCGGCTCTCTAACCTGTCTCAAAGATCTCAGAAGGCTTTCGAACATAAAGGTCACTGTCTTGCTGCATGCAGAATGTATCCAATTACAAATTATATGGTAATTTTTAAAGAAAATGTTCTTTTACACATACAGAAAATTTATATAAAAATGTATTTTGTATAGAATGAATAACTCATAGTTTCACTTGGTTAAGAAATAAAATAAGCAGAGCTTGTATATTTTTTTCTTTATGAAAATCTACAATATCCGTTTATCAACTAAAAAATAGTTAGTGGTGTTTATAAGAATGCATCAAATTATCTGCCTTTCATGTGTCTGAGGAATAACTACCTCCACACATAAGTGATTTTTTTTACAAATGTTGATGAATGGTATTTTAACACAAACACATCTGTTTGCAATTTCATCTTATCCCCATACACAAGCTGATTACATTTTATGGGCCCTGTCAAAGCAGTAGGCAGAAAGTCAGCCTGCACAAGCTTACATAATGCAAACTAAGTGTCTTTCACTAGATAGGTTTTGTGATAAGTATGACATATGTAAGTGTACAAAGCTAGGCAAAGTAATTGTTTAAAATTACAGAGTTTGGTTCTATGAAAACAACAGATTTACCATTACGGCTTGTTTTCCTTTAACAAGCAACACTTGTTTCAGAATTTGACACTTTCCATCCTTTTCTTTCCTTATTAAAGGGATGTGGGAATCACTAGCTATTTCTACACATTGTACAAAGGGTATTCTATTAATTACTTATTTGGCTAAACTTTAGCTATGTAAATGGTTATACATAAAAAATAATGCAATCTTAGCAGTTGGGCGTTCATTTTACGCTCACCAAACTACGGCAGCAGAAGCTTGTTTTACTTTAAAATGTGTGCTCAGTTTCCATTGAGCTCATTAATGGTTTTCGGCTTGTCAAAAGAGGTTAATAGCCTACATTTTTTTACAATCTTTCCTAGGTTTATAGTATCATTAATACCCTTTATGGTTATTATTTCAAAATGTAAACACATTTAAATCATGTAAAGCACACACATCATTAACAACAGCATATGAATATGTAAATAGTTGGTTTATTTATTTTTGTTACACTTTGCATATCAAAACGCCGCCAGTGGGGGGCGGAGCCAGCCACGATCCAGCATGGTTGCTATTCTGTGATGCTCCGTGAGTTGTTTCCTAGGAGTGCCATGGGACAGAACTAGATCATGTCTTATAAGCCACAAAATCTTTCCTAAACAGATGAGGGATTGGAGACTATAAAAGAAAATAAGCTTGGAGCGCCAAACCGCCTATAATTTCACTTTTGATTATACCGAAGCTATACAGCGCAAAACAGTGAGGCGCCATCTTTAACTCAGACACTGAAAAGCAAGGCCGGTCTGAAGGAGCGCATTAGCTGTATGAGAGCAGCTACAGTTCAACTACCATACACGAGCGGTCAGAAGCGCTCCGCTATCCACAGCAGGTATCAACACGCATTTAAATTCTGTGCACACTGCCCTTATAATAACCTCGCCCGGTGACCGCAGCTCTAAATCACTGTTAGTGACCCGTAGTGCTGGGAGGGGGAAGCAGTGAGCGCTACCACTTATATGCCGAAATAGACATTCCTAAACACCGACATAAGGGACATACTCGCACATTTCAAGTGCCTACGCTAAACATAGGCAGTTGCAGTTGGATCTCACTGAGGCCTAAAATATCGCTCCCCTGGGGCTGTATACGTTGACGCTTCTGATCTAGGCCACGTGACACAATTGCTTAGACAGATCCACACTTCAGTGCAGCATCACCTCTCTCACAGACAGGGACTATTCCCATAAAAGAAGGATAAACAGTTTAATATAAACAAAAATCTCCCTATATAAACCCACTGTCTGCAAAGCACAGATGGCCTCAAAACGCCGCCCCAAAGGGGATAAGATTGCCAAAACAGCCTCAACAGCCTCCACAAAGTTAAACACATATTTTAAAGCATAAAAAAGACAGATGCGCCACATGGCCCAATATTGTATGTTCAGCGGGGTAGATATATTCTAGTGGTGTCAATATTAACTCACAATCTAGGGAGCACTTCAGTTAGTGCAGCAGGAGCAGTCTGGGATCAATCACAGTCACCCAGCAGACCGACCTCTAGGGCAAAATAGTATGGTTCTGTAGTGGAGATACAAGCAAAAAACAAAAGTGCCTATATGGCCTAGTACTGTTTGAACCAGAGGATGGTGTTCTGTATATTTGAAAATATACTCACAATTTGTATAGCATCTTCATTGATGCTAATCAGGCAGGAAGGGATCAATGCAGTCACCCAACAGACTATGGCAGGTTTTCACAGCAGGCAGAGCCGCAGAGCTCTCAAGAATCAGGTTAGGTCCAAATGATACACAATAGCAAGTGTTTAAATAAAAAATTGGTACTTTACTAGATAAAACCAATAAAAACAAGCGACGCGTTTCTCAGTCTCAGACTGTTTCCTCAGCCTGAGGAAACAGTCTGAGACTGAGAAACGCGTCGCTTGTTTTTATTGGTTTTATCTAGTAAAGTACCAATTTTTTATTTAAACACTTGCTATTGTGTATCATTTGGACCTAACCTGATTCTTGAGAGCTCTGCGGCTCTGCCTGCTGTGAAAACCTGCCATAGTCTGTTGGGTGACTGCATTGATCCCTTCCTGCCTGATTAGCATCAATGAAGATGCTATACAAATTGTGAGTATATTTTCAAATATACAGAACACCATCCTCTGGTTCAAACAGTACTAGGCCATATAGGCACTTTTGTTTTTTGCTTGTATCTCCACTACAGAACCATACTATTTTGCCCTAGAGGTCGGTCTGCTGGGTGACTGTGATTGATCCCAGACTGCTCCTGCTGCACTAACTGAAGTGCTCCCTAGATTGTGAGTTAATATTGACACCACTAGAATATATCTACCCCGCTGAACATACAATATTGGGCCATGTGGCGCATCTGTCTTTTTTATGTTTTGTAGATCATCTTCTTGGGATCCCGGCCGGATTCTTTACAGATTGCTGCCTCTATAATATCTGTTCTCCACACAGTGACTTTCTACTAAGTAACCTGAACTGTTACAATTAATATCAAGTGTCGCTCACTTGTTGAATAGAGTGTCACACGATTTGTTGTGGCATTATAAATCTTTATTTATTATTTAATCCTTTTTTTTTTTTTTTTTTTCTTCTCCTTTATTGTATTTGACATTTGATTATTCTGATCTGATTGCTAGAAAATTGTATACAAGAGTATTATACCTTATAGTATTACACCTTACCATTGTTACAATTGTAATTTAGGGCGCCCCCTACTCTTATAGAACATATTTTAAAGCAGTGGAGGTGAAAACACCTATTCCACCCAACTCTCCAAATTCAAGTAGTAGTTCACAAGAAGAAGAAAATGATGGTGGGCAATTTGATGCTACTCTTCCTTTAACAAGAGCAGACTTGCAGTCCCTACCAACAAAGGAAGACTTTGCGTCCTTTATGGGCCAAGTTAGCCAACTCATAAAGGAAAGTCTTACAGAAGTCAAGAGAGATATTACAGACCTTGGAAACAGAGTGCTCAAATTGGAGGACCATGCAGAAGAGATTTCTGAACCAATTAATTTACATGGTATGCAGATCCAACAACAAACTAATGAGATAAAACAGATGCAAATGCAAATAGAGGATCTTGACAACCGTGGCAGGCGCCAAAATTTGAGAATTAGAGGTGTATCTGAAAATATATCAACCACCACGCTACCGAAATACCTCCAGGACCTCTTTTTCCTTTCTTCTTGACAGTGAAGAAGAAGCAGAGATATCTTTAGACAGAGTACACAGGGTACTAAAGCCTAAACCCCCTGCGACTGCGCCCCCGAGAGACATAATTATTCGCTGTCACAATTATAAAGATAAAGAGAAGATATTGATAGCAGCAAGGAAAAAAGCACCTATCAAGAAAGATGGAGACACCATTCAAATTTATGCTGACATAAGCCCACTAACCCTATTCAGACGAAGAGAGGTTAGATTCCTTACCACGCACTTGCAAGAATATAATATCCCCTACCGCTGGGGATTCCCTTTTGCTATCAGAGTTATGAAAAACAACAAAGAAATCATATATAAGGATTTGGAAGATCTGGACCCATTCTGCTCACAGCTGGGTATCCCTCCACCAAAGAACATTCCTCAAGAAATAGAACATGACAAGCAGGCTGTGGAACATCTACAGTCAAAACCCCAGCGACAAAAGTGGACCACAGTAAACAGGAAACGCAAGACGACCACCACTGCGCCCAATCTACACAATGCTCCAACCTCCGACCCTCCATGAGAGACAGATCTATCTTCTAAGCTGTTATAGAAATTGACTGAAATCTTTATTTGAAAGGACTTGATCACTCTTTAGAGAGAAACCTATTAGAAAAGAAATGTCTAACATAAAAGTTTATCTGGACATCTAATTAATACAAATTCCAGCATTTAGATAAGAGGTTCTCCTGCTAAAATTAATAACCGTGGCTCTCCGGGGAAATGAAAGCAGGTTTACTCTGCTACTACCCCCCTCCCCTTTTTTTTTGTTTCCCAATGATAGGAAATAACAGTCATTGGTTTGATTATGTTTGTTATTTGTTATGCTGTTTTTACGTTGTATGTTTGTTGTTTTATTCCAGTATCCTCGCAACACAGGGTTTCAAATCCAGGTTGATATACCTCCTACAGGGCAAAGCTGGCACGCAATTATGTTTTAGGCATTCTCTTCTGGAATACAGAACAAGTAAGCTGCTACACCACACTGCACAGTCACTCTCCGGTATGAAATTTTTACATTTCATACTTACAAAATACACACATACGACAACAAAATGAATACAAGACCATTACTGATTTGCTCCCAAAACACTAAGGGCTTGAATTCACCCACAAAGAGATCTGTGGCCCTGCAATGGTTCGTGAGACAGAAATGCTCTGTTGCATTTGTCCAAGAGACACACTTCCCTAGAGCAAACGAGCCTAAGTTCTCCAATAAAGACTTCCCACAGGGTTTCTTTAGCTCTCATGAAATGAAAAGGAATGGGGTGGGAATCCTCTTCCACCGTTCAGTACCCTTCAAGCTGCTTAACACTGTAGCAAATAATGAGGGAAGAATTCTTCTTGTAGTGGGCTTACTATATCATAGACCAATAACACTAATTAACGTGTATGCCCCTAACTCGCGTAGGAGCAAATTTTTTAATAAGCTCAATTTCTTAATAAAAGAAACGCGTAAGGGAACTGTAATTATGGGAGGTGACTTAAATACTATTATAGATCCCACTCTAGACACAACATCCACAAATACAAAAACGTCCCCACGTTCTCCTAATTCGGTTTATAACTGCATCAAACACTCATGGTTAGTGGACACGTGGAGAGTACAGCACCCCACACAGTGAAACTTTACCTTTTTCTCTTACCCCTGGTCTATGTATTCTAGAATAGACCTTTTATATCTCGATCAAGGCAGCCTTTCGTTATTAGTGGACACAGACATTATCCCTACAGCATGGTCAGACCACTCTATGATCTCGATAAATTAAATTGGCCAGACTCCCCACTGCATCCATTTATTTGGAGACTAGACACTTATCTTTTACACCATCCCCCAACATCACAAAAGCTAGTGAGATCCTTACAAGAATATTTCACGCACAATGCGATAAAAGACACTCCTCCCTTATATGTATGGGAAGCTCATAAAGCAGTGATCCGCAGTGAATGTATTAAGCAAAAAGCATATTTAAAAAAAGACATACAACTCCAAATTAGCCTCTTTAACTGCCGAACTACACACTTTAGAGATACAACATAAACAACACCCATCAGACCGACCCACCCTTAACGCACTGATGAAGACGAGAAACAAACTCAAAATCCTACTTTATTCAGATGCCCAAAGGAAAGCATTGTAGTTCCGGAAAAAAAAATATTTCTATGAGGGTAACCGGCCAGGGAAACTCCTAGCAAACACTCTCAAAGATAGAACGAACCTGACTCATATTCACAGTTTAAAAACCCACAAAGCACCATTCATGACAGTAAAGCAATAGCTGCCCATTTCAAGGACTTCTATTACTGATTGTACAACCTAGACGCAAACACCACCCCTGATCATATTAGCGAAATGACAACTTATATAGAAACAGCGGGCCTAAATAAATTGACACAACAGCAGATAGCAGATCTAGATAAACCAATAACTTTGTCAGAGGTTATAAAAGCAATAACAGATCTACCTGTAGGAAAGAGTCCGGGACCGGACGGGTATACCAATTTATACTATAAGACATTCAAAGCTGTAATTGCCCCACATCTGCTAAATCTCTTTCATTCTTTAGATGAAGGATCACAACTAACGAAAGAATCCCTATTAGCCCACATTTCAGTCATCCTAAAGCCTGACAAACCTCAAGACGACCCAGCTAGTTACCGCCCCATCTCCCTCCTCAACACGGACATAAAGATTTTAGGTAAAATTTTATCAAACTGCATAAATTTAGTCCTTAACGATATTATACATACGGATCAGGTAGGCTTTGTCCCGAACCGAGAAGCCAGAGATAATACCCTGAGAGCCCTGACCCTTATAGAATATGTTCAATTTCATAACATCGAGTCGGTATTGCTAGCTGTAGATGCGGAAAAGGCTTTCGATCGGACTAATTGGCACTTTTTAAAATTAACATTATCACACATTGGATTTGGCACCAAAATAATCAATAGAATTTTCAGCCTCTATACCCATCCGAGCGCAAATGTGAAAGTCAATGGACTACTGTCAGCCGCATTCCCAATACACAATGGTACAAGGCAGGGATGCCCACTATCCCCAATTTTATTTATTTTAATGATGGAAGTCCTGGTATCCCACATACGTAGAAACCAGCACATTAAAGGGATATCGTTTGGGCAGGAGGAATATAAAATAGCACTTTACGCAGATGATGTGCTTTTTACAGCCACCTCTCCCCTCACAACTATCCCAGAGATACTTGCCGAGCTAGATACATTCGGAAAGTTTTCCAATTTTCTCACTAATAAACAAAAGTCCAAGATTCTTAATATAACACTTCCGGATACCAAATTCAGATCTATGTCTGAGTTCTGCCCATTACGATTAAAAACAGACTCCATTAAATATTTGGGAATACTTATCTCTCCTAATCAGAAGATGCTTTTTGATAAAAACTATAACACATGGGGGGCGGGGCCAGCATCTACACTGAACGGTCGCACATCTCAGCAGCTCCGGCCACAATATCTACAAAATTAAGCTTGGCGACCGTTCAGACCTTTGAATCTAACCAGTTTTGAGAGTCTAATGGCCCTGGAAACTTCCTAGGCTCATATTTCAGAGAGTTATGCCCTAAGGCAAAGTCCTCCTGGCTTTAAAGACTACGACTGACTAGAGCCCTTATAAGAAGCCATTGCCCTACCCACGTGGAGCCAAGCATAAGAATTCAACTTGGTCACCCGATTCTCATCGATATCGCTACTCTATAGGAGTTACATGACATCTGCAACTCACATCCTCAAAAAGCTGGGCAATCTCTTTTTACATAAAAAGTATAAAGAAGGGCCTTATAGGAATAAAATCTCCTACCCCCTGCTCAACGGAGTTCAAGATTAAGAATGGCTACAGTTCCGGAAGAAGAGGATTTTGCTATGGTTCTATGTAACCTCCTGCATAATTTGGAACATAAAATGAGCCGCAATTTCCACAACCTCACTTTAATACTCCATGGGGAAGACAGGAAGGATTCCCTATCAAATACGGAAGAACCAGATCTCAGCACATCCATAAGTATCTCAACTAGCTCTGACGAACCTACAACAGAAAACCTCTTACCGACGATCCAGCTTACAACCCCACACCCAGCATTAGCGAGACACAGCACTCATACACTGAGACATGTCTAGCCTATGGCGGTTTTGCAGAGAGGTACGGCCAACCCCCGGGAGAGCTGTATATCCAGCGTGAAGCTTGAGCTTATCATGTCAGATCCCGGCCCAGAGCTAACAGAGGATGGTAATCTAGTGGAACAGGCTCCTCTCTTGCTTACAATTTCAGTCCAGGTTTTGCCCAATCTAAAGTCCGTAGGTGACTCTGCCTATCAAAATACACTGGTCGCTAACAGGAGGCACAGCAGTGGTCTTTGCTATGCACCGGAGTCCAAAAGATATCTATCTGGAGATGGATTCCTGACATCACCTAACAGATGGGGTCTTAAAAAGGAACAATATAATCTAGCCAGCACCCACCGGCTTCATCGTATCAGTGTGGGATAGAGTAAACTGTTCTGCAATGGCGGAGGTGGATCCCCTATATTTACGGGAACTATCTGCCTACTGAGGACACCGGAGCTTAAAGTTAATTGCACTGCTCACCACCTAGGCTGAATTCTTAACACCACTGTGCCTACCTTTACACCGTGCCCTTTATGCTTCTCATCTGTATATTATGATATAGCTTACGGTGTTGCAATAGTACACCCTATGTCATAGAGCCATCTTGAGGTTCCAGCTTTGTTACTTATATTACACGAGGCTTTGCAGTTTTGCATGTACATAAAGTTTTATGCACGCTACTATTATTATGTACTAGTTGTTTAAATGGCAAGGCACTCAGTATGGTTATTATGATTTATCTTAATTTTTCCTACATTCTATCCCCCTTGGGTAGTATATGTGATCGTACTGTAAGCTTTATCTAGGCTGCATTATCTATTTAACCCTAATTTATGCCTTCCCACTTAACACATGCAAAGGTCTCCATACCATACTACTCCTATTAGTTTACTATGAGTAATTTCTTTAGGAAGCTACCCCAAAAGCTTTAAACTCAGATAATATTTGAGTCCCTACAGCCATCCCCGATTCACATCTCATATAACTCTTCCTGATCTTTATGCACTCACTTCCATTATGTAAACATTATGTACTCATAGTGCCGTGCATGTTTAACAATATCGCCTGCGGCCGGGGCAATAAGACATTATGCTATGCTTGCTAATTCACGCCAACTGTGTACTCTGGCTATCTGCATTGAGAGCTATAATTTACTTATGATTATTAGGATGCAGCATGTCATTTAACCTTTGCTAGACATCTTTCTTTATCATAGTTAAAAGGCTTAGTCTGAATTTTTTTTTTTTTTTTTTTTTTTATAATCTAGTGCTGTACATAACTATATTAGCCTAGTTCAATTCATCTTCTTATGCTTATAAGGCTCCGTCCCCCCATCCCTGCCCCCAATCCACTTAGAGCGGCTCTTGCCCGCTGAACTCCTTTTCCCCCTTCTCGCTAACTTGATCCAAAAGTGATCAAATGCAAACTAACTCTCACTTGCCCCAACTCCTTTTTCACTTTTTAGATTACATAACGATATAAAAGGCAAGGTGGAGACCATACCTATTTCTATGATAAAAAAAAAAAAAAGAGGTTTCATTATTCTGTCTTGGTATTCTGGTCATATATGTCTTCTAATATACCTATTGCCCACTAGATATTTGTTGTAAATCTCTTTAACTACAATACTTGCAATACGAATACCAGACTCAGCCTTATATTACATATTTATTATTTTGATGTTCTCTGAGACGCACAGACTCTGCACCCAGATACGTTATATCTTTGTTTTTTAGTTATGTTCTTGGGTACTCCATGCAGATTCTTATGTTATATGTTTACTGTCTCTGGATGAATATTTGTTGTAATCTTTCTAATAACCTCAATAAAAAATATATTTAAAAAAAAAAAAAAAAAACTATAACACATTACTTCTCAACACCCAACGTGACCTTAAAAAGTGGACAAATAAACCTCTGTCTTGGTGGGGACGGGTACAGGCCATAAAAATGACTACTTTACCTAGGATCTTATATATACTACAGGCTTTGCCACTCCATATTCCCAGATGGTTCATGACCCGACTTCAAAATAGCATAAACACGTTTGTTTGGGGTAAGTGTAGGCCTAGAGTCAGCAGAGACACTATGTATAGACCGACCTCACAAGGTGGGCTAGGACTTCCTAAGATAGAGGACTATTATTTGGCAGTAACATTGCAGAGGATTCTTGACTGGCACAGGAGGAAAGAACATAAAGCATGGGTAACAATAGATTCACACATATTAAAAGCGCCTTTAGTGCATGCCCTATGCTGGGTCCCGAATGATCTTAGGCCCCCACAATGCCACCACCTTGAGACACATAAACAGATCTTTAAAAATTGAGATTACATTCTCACCTCCAGACCATTCATCTCCACTAGCAGATCACCCTTATTCCCAATCACGTTAAACATAGAAATGGTGGGAGGCTTTGACAACGGATTCAAAAGACTCACTGAATGGGATTATACAATTCCATTATTTAACTTTACAGAAGCGGGAAAACTCTTAGAAAGAGATAAATTAATAAACATAGCAGGAGGGAAATTCACCAACTGGTTGAAATATGCCCAGCTACGCCATTTCATTCACACATCTCCGTTCAAAATAGACTTTTTACGGCAGCTTACACCATTCGAACACTTATGTCACAGCGGGGCAACATTAAGAGGGACACTTTCAACATTGCGTCAACTCCTTATAGGCAACCTCCATGACACCCTCCCGTCATACACTACAAAATGGAATCTAGACCTTACAGAGCAAATAGACCAAGACGCTTGGAAAAACATTTTTAAATCAGTCAAAAAATCTTCTACATCCCCAACAATACTAGAACTAAATTTCAAACTCCTTCTCCGATGGTATCTGACCCCATCGAGAATGCATAGCATCTATCCAAACTCATCCAGCTCATGCTGAAGGGGGTGTGGAGAACATGGTAACCTATTACACATGTGGTGGCATTGCAATAAAGTCCGCTGGTTGGCTGTGGAAACACACTATAAGCAGTCCATATTAGCAGAACTCACATTAACACCTAAAAGCGCCCTACTTAACCACTTGCCTAAACTGACTTGTAAACTTAAGTTACTAACTATGCAGATAGGCCTTAATAGTGCGAGGAAACTAATCGCACGTCATTGGAAAAAACCCATAACACTTACTAAAGCAATGTGGTTGGAGGAGGTTGAGGAACAATTTACCCTAGAAAAATATGGATACCTTTGTCGAATTAAATTAGAGTTTTTCCAAAATGCAAGATTTGTCTAAGAGGAGTCACTCTTGGGTAGAAGCACACCACTTACAGAAAACGCGCCAAGTACACAACACACCTAATAGTGCTTAGTCATAGATATAACTTCTTTTTTTCTAAGCTATCGCACACAAATGAGCCCGAGTCATGCTCCCCAAGATGTGTTGATATCAGTATCTTGTGGAATGCTAAAAACGTGGCCCTAAGCCGGAGGTTAATAGTATCATTAGCGATAAATGTAAGCATAAGGATACACTATAGTGATGCATCAATTATCAAGTTATGTTGCTCAGTTTGCTCTTTGTTTTTGTTTATGTTTTTGTCCTAAGCTTAACCTATGTATTTGTTACTCTTCATATGTTTGCTTAGAAATACTATGTATTAACACAGAAGCTTCATTAAAAGTATACATAATTTAAACAGACAGATAAAAGTGGAGGCAGAGGCCTTGGGCTCGGTGATAGGGCCTGACCTTACTCCCTTGAAACATGCATCTATAAGGACTTTAGCTCTACATTGAAAGCTTATGCAGATGTGTGTTTATGTAATACTGTTCAATGTATACGTGTTTTCAATAAAAATTAATAAATAAAAAAAAAAAAAATATATAGAGCAGAAAGAAGGTGGGCACGCAAAAAAAAAAAACACCGCCAGTGGAATACCTCTCATCATCTGTAGGATGACTTATAGGATTTGGGAGGTTAAAAGCTTAAGTGCAATGGCCCGCTAGTAATTTGTGGACAGGACCATGTGGGAGGGTAGGGGCTATAACCGAGAAAGTGGGGCTACTAACAGTCCTTAGGTGTGTCCATGGACATGTCTTGGTATTCCATCAGTGTGTCTGGGCATGGTTTAAATGGAGCGTATTAGCTTCTTAAAGCCAGGAGACTGAGGGGCTGCAGGTGGGAAAAATGTAATGCCCCCTTCCAACCTGTGCCAATCCCACAGGATTCTAGAGGATTGGGAGTTATGCCAATGGAAACTCAGTTTACAGGAAATGTAGAGGTCTGGTGACTGAGTTTGTATAAGTATTGATTGGTAGGTATGCTCTGTGCATGTCAATCAAGCTACTGCATGTAGCATATCAATCAATTATAAGTCATGTAAGCTTAGAGATCGGCACTGGGTGTGAATATCGTAATGGGATACAAGCTTACAACCAAAAATAAACAAATACATAAATACCAAATTTATTTAATAGGGAGTGAATGTTATTTATTCCTTTTATTTGCATACATTTTCATTTGTAAAGAGCACATTTTAAAATATAGATTTTTCATTAGATTTTGCACTCATTTTGACTTAAAGAGATACTTTTTTTCTTTTTTGATTCAGATAGAGCATGCAATGTTAAGCAACTTTCTAATTAACTCCTATTATCAAATTTCCTTCGTTCTCTTGGTTTCTTTTTTTTAAAAAGCAGAAATGTAAGCTTACGAGTTGGCCCATCTTTGGTTCAGCACCTGGATAGCGCATGCTGATTGGTGGCTAAATGTAGCCAGCAAGCACTACCCGGGGTGCTGAACCAAAAATGGACTAGCTCATGAGCTTACATTCCTGATTTTTCAAACAAAGATACCAAAGTGAAGGTAGAAAAAAAATCATAATAGGAGTAAAATAGAAGTTTCTTATAATTTCATGCTCTCTCTGAATCATGAAAGAAAAAAATTGTGTTCAGTGTCCCTTTAAACGGAAACTGGTCTCTCAGTTGTTAAAACAAAGATGCCCCATGCATATGTTTGACTGTTTTTCCCTGTTCTCCAAGTCCAAAGTTCTCTATATGTTCAGATTCCCAGTTCCTATGTTATTCCATGCAACTCACCAAAGAAAGCAGATAATTAAGATAATTAATAATTAAATAGTAAACTAATAGCCTTCTCTAGCCTATCAGGTTTCTTCAGTCTCTCCAGTCTCTTTCTGGTATTTTCTGGTATCTTGTTATTTTAAGGAACCCATTTATTTAGATTGATAGACATCTTTATTCTTTAGTGAATAAGGTTCATACAATAACCAGAGAATTGGAAAAAATGGAGAACTTGAAGAGATTGAAGGTGGCAGCAAGTGGGTGGACACATTTTGCTCAGAGGTCTCTCTTTTTTTCCCCACAAAAATGTGCATCTAGGAATGTGTCAGCATGCTGAGTAAAAATACTTTTTCACTGAGTGTTATTATTATGATTGTTGTACAACAATGCAAAATCCCATAGTGCTTGGTGTAACATTTTATTTCTTTGATTTCAGATTAATCCCAACAGATTTATGCTGGTTAGATGTCTTAAAAATACACATATAAACAATAAAGATACAATCTTTTTTGAGATGGAACTAAAGACAAGATAAATCTACATTGAAATTTGTATCCATTGAAATGGGTAGTTGATATCTGTGCCATGTTTACCTAAGTCACCAGTGTTGCTTTGCAAAGAGCCTCATTACATTTTATGGGAAGCAGTTTGAACATCAAAGTGAATTTTATATTCTGCCCCTTTCTTTGAGAGCTCATTAAAGACTGCCCCTGTAAGGTCTCTCAACTGATAACTCTTATATCCTATGATGTTTTGAGAATATTCCCCAGTAAGTCCTAGCGGTCCTACTATTTTTTACCTGCTATCCTAGCAGCAGGATCTTTCCAGCAAGATCATTATGTTAATATTACCTTGAAGTGTCTCAGGATGGACATGAAAACCAAAATAAAATAACCCATAAAGTGCTTCATTAAACATATTAGGAAAACAATGCAAACTACATTTGTTCATTTTGTCAAGTTTTTCTATAAATCACCACTGAAATGGGGCATTTTTCATTCCCCCAGAAGGTTGGAATCCAATCAACTAAAGTTTACATGACCTTGCAATGTAACAGTCAGTGTTTGCTTAGATTAGTACCGAAGCTTATTTACAGCTAAAGACACACATAGTGCTGATACTTTTCCAGAGGAGTATCCATAAACTGCAGCGGAATAGCAAAACCAAATTAATAAAAAATAAATAAAAGAAATGTCAGCTTTAAACATTTATTTTGTACATAGACCATTACATTTCTTTTATTAATGTATGTGATATGCTATAATATATAAAAAATAACCATAATGTCTCTTTAAATCCCTTACTTGGTGAGTACCCAATGGGAGGTCTATATAAAGGATGTTTCATCTCCAGACATGCTTAGAAATTAATATTTTTTTGGCATATAATTATTTGTTTTAGTTATTTCTTTTTTAAAAAAAAAAAAAAACTTTCAAATTATTGAGAAATTATTATCTCTGGTTTGGGTTTTATATTAAAATGAAAAAAAAAAGTTTATATTAATTAGAAATGTCTATCTCTGGTTCTGCTAGTTATTTTAAAACAAATGCAGCTCAAATTTTATTTATTCTTAAAATAATAAAATATGTAAGCTCACAACTGTAAAACATGTTAAATATATGTATTTTTTGTTTGTTTTCCTTTTACATCAGAATAACACTGAAAATGAAATATTATAAGTACCAAGCTTTACACTGTGTTTTAAATCACAAAAGAGGAATCAATTTCTGTAATGTTACCATGAAAACAGTATAGGTTTTCCAAAAACTGTACAAGAAATTAAACAAAAATGAATTGATGCATGTTAAAGCAGTATAAAATAATTTCTTAACTTAAAGTATCATAGAGAAGCTACTAGCAAATATCAGCTTAGCTGTCTGCGTCTCCATCTCAAAACATGTATTTTACTATAAAAGGGTATATAAACATTGTACAAATTAAAGGGACATAATACTTATATGCTAAATCACTTGGAAGTGTAAAAAGCTGACAAGAAAATATCACATGAACATCTTTAAGTAAAAAAGGAAGATAGTTTACCTCAAATTTTCTTCCGCTTAAAAGAGTAAGTATTCTGGTTACAGTTATACTTAAGCTACTGTCCATCCGCAAGTTGGAAAAAAAACAGCCAATCATCATCATCAGTGCTGAAGTCATGCTATGTTTTGCTGTGATCTCATGTGATTTCCTAGTACACTAAATAGGGAAATAAAATTACTTTTCCTGCACATGCCAGATGCATGCTCCCTTGCAAGTCCTGAGACTAGGGATGGATGATTCTTTATAAAAATTTGAAATTTAAAACAAATTTTGATACATGCGTTCGTTTGAATCGAATTTCGAATGTTTATATAACATTCTAATATTCTTTTTTCGTTTTTGAATTTTTCAATAAAATTTGAAAATATTAATTTGAACAATAGAATGTTTAGCTATGTATTCATTCAATTTCGAAATATAATATTCAAATTTGAATGTGAGATATAAATTTGAATGTAAGATTCAAATTCGAAATAGTATTTCTAGTCTACAACTGTGTTTAATAAATGTAATATTCAAATTCAAATGCTACATTCAAATTCGAATGTCACATTCAAATTCAAAATAGTATTTCTAGTCTAATACTGTGTTTTTTAAAAGTAATATTCAAATTCGAATGTCACATTCGAATGTCACATTCAAATTCAAAATAGTATTTCTAGTCTACAATTGTGTTATATAAATGTCACATTGGAATTCGAAATAGTATTTCTAGTCTAATACTGTGTTTTATAAATGTATTATTTGAATTTGAATGTGACATTCAAATTCAAATGTGATATTCAAATTTGAAATAGCATTTCTATTCTAATACTGTGTTTTATAAATGTAATATTCAAATTCAAATGTGACATTCAATTTCAAATGTGACATTCAAATTCGAAATAGTATTTCTACTCTACAATTGTGTTTTATAAATGTAATATTCGAATTCGAATTTGACATTCGAATGTCAAATTCAAATTCGAATGTGACATTCGAAAACTGTAAATAACATTCGATAATAGAATTTTTAAGAATATTCGTTCTTATCAACATTCTATTATGTAAATCGAATTTCTACAATAACATTCGTTTTTAACATTCGAATTCGAATATAAACACATTCGCCCATCCCTACCTAAGACTAGTATCCTTTACAATAGGATGTGAATACTTAGGAAATGTTGAGGTAAATATCTTCATTTTTTACATAGAGATGTTCAGGTGATATTTTCTAGTCAGCTTTTTACAGCTATGCTGCATCACTTTCAAGTGCTTCAACATTTGGGTATCATGTCCCTTTAATTAAATGTCATCTCACTGAGTACCTAGATAAAGTGAAGTTGAATGTTTAATTTGCTCATTGTTTGAATCTCAAATGTATTCTGTATAAGGACCATCTTACATAGCATGTGTAAAAATCTTGTATCCAACACTTTCTGTACTATGTTAAATATATACAAATTAGTATTGCAGAAGTAATATTGTATTTTTAATAGATGTGACAGCATACTGTATATGAGGAAGTTCAATGTATTGCCTATTTTTCTATTTCCATACACATTTAAGCACAGGGAGCATGTTTGAGTTAACAATAAAGTATCTGCTGCCAGAAGTTAACATTGTATGAGAAATCTCTTGTGCATCCTGCCACCTGTTCTGCAGAGCTTGTTAATCATCCCGCACAGATCAGTCTGGGATGGTTTAAGACCACAACATTTGAGGCCTTGCCTACTGGTTCTTAATTTGTGGTTACTAGCATGTATGTGTGTTTATATACAGTATATAAGAGCTTTCAAAAATTATCATCAGAATTTTTATTTTGATTGAAATGGTATGTTGATCAGAAAATAAATTAGTATTAGTAGATTTTGGACTTTCTGCAATAGTTAATTTAATTTTGATAGTTCTAGCTAACATTTTTTTTATCTGAAACAGCTCATTCAGCATATTAATGTATTCAAATGTGTTAAAAATAAAGGTACATTGTAGTGTTTCATTGAACTTTACATTGCAGTATTATATAATAGTGGTCCTTTAAATGATTTCACATTTATTGTTCGTTTGCATTTAGGCATAGAACTGTGACTCTTTTTTTAATGTATCTTAGCCAACAGTGAAATGAGTTCAGTTCCATAACAGTTGTTAATTAATGTTAGTCATTACAGAAACTAAATTATGATAGTCTTGTATCATAGCTTCAGAGCCCAATTACATAAAATAGCCAGTTCTGAGCTGGTAAATCCCAAGGTTCCACCTTCTGCCTCTTCATTACATCATACATTACCCTTCTAATCTCCCCAGGATCATTAAACATGATCTACTCAGTCCATTGCTTATGTTCTGTTTTGTAATTTGATTGAGAAGATGGATTTAGGAGCCACTAGCCATTTCTTCCATGTTACATCTGTGATTGTAACCCAGTTATTACATATTTTCTGCCTCAGTCACCATGTAATGAGTAAATAACCAAAACATATTGTTTTCTGTGATGTGAAACAAAAGACTGCCGTCAGTACATACATTGTTCTAATACTGAATGCATTTACAGAGATTCTGTTGCACATATCAGAATTTTACTTGAAAATATGATTCCACTGATTCCATGTTTGTATATTGAAAAAAGAATTGCACTATTCTTTCTAGTAGCATTACATAAAAAATACACAAATTAAATAAATTACAATAGAAAGTGTCAAAAGTATAACACCAAATTTTTAGGGGTAGATTTACTAAAGGTTGAGCATCAGACATGATTCGCTGTAGCTGTTGGCATTTCTAGTGAGATTCTTGTGCAATGCCACCCCCTGCCCTAGTGAAATTCTTGTGCAATGCTGCCCCCTGCTCACTGGTGACCAATCTAGTAGGGGGTGTCAGTTATCACGATCGGATCGGGATGATTTACCACCTTTCCTTCTTAACTTCCATTTCAGGGATGGGCGTAGAATGCAGCATCCGCTGCTTAATAAATCTACCCCTTAGTGTCCTCTAATTTCTATGAAGGTCATAAAAATCAGTACAGCACACAATGGGCTAGATTACAAGGGAATCACAATCATTTGCGCCTGAGTGATAAGTGGTTTATAGTGAGGGTTTGAGCTCATCGGGCTTACCACTCATATTGCAAGTTGAGTTCAGAACTCTGGTTAACTGTTTCACGAAGCATAAAATTAGAGCCCTTTGCCGTTTGGTAAATGAAAACATATTTCTGCAATATTCATATTTACTAAAGGTTTTAACTATGTATTTACTGTAAATATTTCAAATTCCAATGTTCTGCACATAACGGAATATGTTCTATGTAATTCTAAATAGACACTCCTATATATCTGTACATATCTATACCTATGTATAATTTTATATATATATATATATATATATATATATATATATATATATATATATATATACATACATACTGTATATATATACATATATATATATATATATATATATATATATATATAGTTATAAATATATATTTGTGCAAAATACCATCAGATATATGTAGAAATATTTATTTATGTGTAAATAGAACATATGCAGTTATGTAAAGAACATTGAAATATGAAATATTCATATTTTCATGTTGGTTTAGCACAACTGAGAATATGCAAACGTGTTTGTTTAAGAGTGGGTTGTTTTTCCAGTTTTTTCTCTCCATTGACTTCTATGGGGGGGGGGTACGTGAATGCACATGCAATATTCTAACTTCAAAAATCTTAATTGTAGCACAATTAATGCTCTAGTGGAAGAGCAAAATGACGCTCTATTTGCCCAATATCAGCTCCCTTGGTGCCTTGAGTATGTGCTTGGATAAAGCTCAAGTATGGGAGCCTATGCACCAATAAGCAGTTAAAGAAACATTAAACACAAAATAAATTCTAGATAGAATGATGCTTTCAAAGAAAATATTAGTCTGTAGATGTATATTTTTAAGTTTCATTAGTTTTTAAAATATTGATAAAAATAAGTGTAAATTTTTAATCTCTATAAAACAATGGGAGCTGCCATGTTACTTATGTTACTTTCTGTGCTGTGGCCAATCATGGAAAGTTATAAATAGGTCACTAGAGTATGCAGCCAATGGCTGTGTAGAATATAACAGTGTTCTGCTCTTCCATTTCTAACAGGAACTGAAAAGTTCACAATTTTAGAATGGAATTAAAGGAAAAGTGGACAAAATAAATAATGAAAGAATATTGTAGAGGTTTTTGTTATATATAGGATTTTTCATTTTATATTAATATCTCAAAGTATTTAATGTCCCTTTACGTATGTTCTGAAAGGAACACATGGTATGCGGGAATGTAAGAGGTGCTTATCTCTTGTTTTACTACACTTTTTATCACAAGTAATAATAAGCGAATAACAATAGTATACTGGGATTGTACAATACATTTATAGATAACTTTAAATGTTTGAAATATTTTCAAAGAGTGGATAAGACACAGTATTTAAATTTGTTTGTTAAATGTTTAATCAAACATTTCCCTCAATCTGAAATTTTGCTTTCTTTTTTTACACTAAAAAACAGGTATTATTATTTAACGCTTGTTTCTGTGCATTCATAAACATTGAAGGTGTTTCGCAAAGAACTTCACTACATGAACAGACTTTTTTGCTCTCCTTCAGCTTTGTATTGAGTTCCATCTGGCATTAATTTAGTTCAGGCTCTCAGAACAAAAAACTGTTTTCTAAAGGAAATTGTGCAGCACCTGTACTATCCAACCTGAAAAATGTAATTTGCACGATACCACTGCTTGCACAATACATATTAACCACACACTTGGGATACTACTGCAATGCACGAAGTATGGATTGACTCTGTAATACATATGAAAACAGTGTTTAAACAGGATATTGATATAAATGGCAATGTCACATAAATATTTAACAAATAGATAAAAAAAAATTGTTTCAGTGTTAAATAATACATAATAAAAAAAGTTTTTTTTACTTTTTATTTTTATTAAAAAAAATTTCCTTACCTCAAGTTTTTATAAAGACACCACTTTTGGACACCATACAGGATTGAAGGTAATTGGCCTAGCTCATTGGCGTAATTAAGCTCTCGTTCTGAATTATTGATTTTTTTTATTATGTATTTCATCTTTATAATCTTTCACATTACGTTGTAGCTGAAATCCGTTAAACAACTGATTTTTGGTCTGTAGGTGTATTGAAGTCTGCCGCACATAATAATGACAGTTGCAGGATACAGGGGCTGTTATTTTCTCTCACCTACTGTATAAACATCTAAAAATATTGTTGCTCATGGCATCTTTCAATATTATTACTTTTTTTTTCTCCAACCACAATAAAGTCTGGATCTAGTAAAGTTAACTTTTGTTTAAATAAAATAAATGTCTTCCTCCACTTAGAGAATCATCACAACTCTAATCTTCGTATGCCATTTATTTCACTATCAACTGATTGGCCTCTTCTGTTTTAAATGCACTGGAAACAAAAGTTAGTGCAAGCACCTACTATATAAATCACCATGTCAATTATAGAAAAAACCAAGAGAAATAGGGTTGGTAGCCCTATAGGAGGCGCTATGTAGATCTCAAATTTCTAAATGAATGTGTGGACTCTCATAAACCAAAAATAAAGTAAATATAATATATATGCGTTGCTACAGGTATGAATTTCTTAAACAGACTCAATGTCTTTTTGGTGTCAGGCCTAACCAATCGACCCACAAATAGATGTAAGGATATAGTAACCCAGTCCAAAAAACACGTTTCATCGTTTCCACCGTTTCATCAGGCATAAACTGTGGTATAAAATCACCCCTTAAATAGGGCTGCGCTAGTAAACTCCAAAGTATCAAAGCCCACCCCTTCAGGATGCTCTTTGTCTAATTAGAAGTTAAGTTGTCACACATGGGTTCATAATATATTATTATTACTTGTATAGCATACGATCAATTAAATATACTGGACATATTCAAAATTGTAATAATGTCTCTTTAAGAAGTTTCTTATTACATGTAACCAACGAATTACATCTAGTGGATGTCACAATTAGCAATGCTGTCTATGATTTCACACATATACACACACATTACGAGTGGCAACAATAATAAAAATAAATCACTTCCAGATATTAAAATGCTCTTTGTGAAAGTGTACCTGCAGTCAGTCATTACGATTTGAACCCGGTTTTGGTTAGATGCAGGTTTTGTTTGGGTGGACCTGTTGCAGCCAAACAACTGATTGAGTGTGTTATTCAGTGCCAATAAAGCACTTTTCTAATTGGTGGAATGTATTACTGGAATCACCAATCGAGATTGTAATTGGGAGTAGTGCCTACCTACGTCATGAGAGGGGTGTCACAGATGTATTGACAACACACCTAAGACCACCCTCATTGGGTTACCTAACAAATCAACTGCAGGAGCAGGGACAACGCCCATCTACGGAGCTAGGGAAAGAAGCAGCGTGGCTGACAGACATATCTACCAGAAATCCCCCCCCCTAAAAATGTATTGGCCAGTGGCGATGTGGATATCGTTCCAATGTGAGGGATGCGCCCATAATATATCAGGACACCTACAAATGCAGAGAAGCACATAAAAAGACAATAGATATGATAACATATGTAGCATCTACAGAAGTCCCACAGTGAACATACTTTGAGAGAAAAACAAATAACGCCAATAGAAACCAACACATACTAAATGACCACAATATATTCTAATGTGTCACACATATTAACCATAAGGGACTTATGAGCAAAGTAAATAAATGTGTATAAAGAAAACTATAGTACCAAAATAAAAATTATTGTAGCTTATGATGATAATCAAAAGTCCAGAGTAATAATTCAAACCATAATAAATTGGTGGACACAAAAATATGGCCTTTCATAGACTGATCATGTTTATGATGAGGTGTGTGATACAATGTGCTAAAACAACTCGTTTTAACACTATTGTATAACTATATGTGAAAACAATTGAATAAACCATAAAAGAGTGAAATATTGTGATTGAAAATAGGATAATGTATGGTAGTGTATTGTACTACATCTTTATAACTATACAATGTAATATATCATAGACAAATCATACATAATAGGGGATGTCTAAATGGACTAATAAAACTAACAAATTACTGTGAGCGTGTGACAAGTTCTATAGTGGGGAAAAAATACAAATACCAGTGTATATACATAATAATATGTATGCGAGTATCAAATAATCAAACTAGACAAGGATCAACTGAGGTCAACATATATTGCTGTGAGGGGAAAGGAAGGATGTGTAAGAGTTAAAGAGGGAGAGAAATTATGGGAATAATGGGAGAGGGGAAAAACAAAGATAAATAAAGATGATGATATGAAAAGACTGTGATAGCCTAAAAAACAACAAAAGAATATTAATCTAATAGATGGGGTGATTCTAAAAATACTCTAATGTGTCAAGCAGTGTGAAATCAAGAATCAACCAGCATTACTATGGCCTAGATATAGAGTTGGGCGGTAGCCGTCAAAACCAGCGTTAGCGGCTCCTAACGCTGGTTTTTACCGCCCGCTGGTATTTGGAGTCAGTCAGGAAAGGGTCTAACGCTCACTTTGCAGCCGCGACTTTTCCATACCGCAGATCCCCCTACGCCATTTGCGTATCCTATCTTTTCAATGGGATCTTTCTAACGCGGGTATTTAGAGTCTTGGCTGAAGTGAGCGTTAAAAATCTAATGACAAAACTCCAGCCGCAGAAAAAAGTCAGTAGTTAAGAGCTTTCTGGGCTAACGCCGGTTTATAAAGCTCTTAACTACTGTGCTCTAAAGTACACTAACACCCATAAACTATCTATGTACCCCTAAACTGAGGTCCCCCCACATCCCCCCACTCTATTAAATTTTTTTAACCCCTAATCTGCCGCTCCGTACACCGCCGCCAGCTACATTATCCCTATGTACCCCTAATCTGCTGCCCCTAACATCGCCAACCCCTATATTATATTTATTAACCCCTAATCTGCCGCCCCCAATGTCGCCTCCACCTACCTACAATAATTAACCCCTAATCTGCCGACCGGATCTCACCGCTACTATAATAAATGTCTTAACCCCTAAAGCTAAGTCTAACCCTAACACTAACACCCCCCTAAGTTAAATATAATTTAAATCTAACGAAATAAATTAACTCTTATTAAATAAATTAATCCTATTTAAAGCTAAATACTTACCTGTAAAATAAACCCTAATATAGCTACAAAATAAATTATAATTATATTGTAGCTATTTTAGGATTAATATTTATTTTACAGGTAACTTTGTAATTATTTTAACCAGGTACAATAGCTATAAAATAGTTAATAACTATTTAATAGCTACCTAGTTAAAATAATTACAAAATTACCTGTAAAATAAATCCTAACCAAAGTTACAATTAAACCTACACTACACTATCAATAAATTAATTAAATAAAATACCTACAATTATCTACAATTAAACCTAACACTACACTATCAATAAATTAATTAAATAAAATACCTACAATTAAATACAATTAAATAAACTAACTAAAGTACAAAAAATAAAAAAATATTTACAAACATTAGAAAAATATTACAACAATTTTAAACTAATTACACCTACTCTAAGCCCCCTAATAAAATAACAAAGACCCCCAAAATAAAAAAATGCCCTACCCTATTCTAAAATTAAAATAGAAAAGCTCTTTTACCTTACCAGCCCTTAAAAGGGCCCTTTGCGGGGCATGCCCCAAAGAATTCAGCTCTTTTGCCTGTAAAAAAAAAACATACAATACCCCCCCCAACATTACAACCCACCACCCACATACCCCTAATCTAACCCAAACCCCCCTTAAATAAACCTAACACTAAGCCCCTGAAGATCTCCCTACCTTGTCTTCACCTCGCCGGGTTCACCGATCCGTCCACCGAAGTCTTGATCCAAGCCTCCGAAGTCTTGATCCAAGCCCAAGCGGGGGGCTGAAGAGTGACGTCCATCCTCCGGCTGAAGTTTTGATCCAAGTAGGCAGAAGAGGACATCCGGACCGGCAAACATCTTCATCCAAGCCGCATCTTCTATGTTCTTCAATCCGATGACGACCGGCTGATCTTTAAGACCTCCAGCGCGGATCCATCCATCCTTACCGACAACTTCCCGACGAATGACGGTTCCTTTAAGGGACATCATCCAAGATGACGTCCCTTGAATTCCGATTGGCTGATAGGATTCTATCAGCCAATCGGAATTAAGGTAGGAAAATTCTGATTGGCTGATGGAATCAGCCAATCAGATTCAAGTTCAATCCGATTGGCTGATTCGATCAGCCAATCAGATTGAGCTCGCATTCTATTGGCTGATCGGAACAGCCAATAGAATGCGATCTCAATCTGATTGGCTTGGATCAAGACTTTGGTGGACGGATCGGTGAACCCGGCGAGGTGAAGACAAGGTAGGGAGATCTTCAGGGGCTTAGTGTTAGGTTTATTTAAGCGGGGTTTGGGTTAGATTAGGGGTATGTGGGTGGTGGGTTGGAATGTTGGGGGGGTATTGTATGTTTTTTTTACAGGCAAAAGAGCTGAATTCTTTGGGGCATGCCCCGCAAAGGGCCCCTTTCAGGGCTGGTAAGGTAAAAGAGCTTTTCTATTTTAATTTTACAATAGGGTAGGGCATTTTTTTATTTTGGGGGTCTTTGTTATTTTATTAGGGGGCTTAGAGTAGGTGTAATTTGTTTAAAATTGTTGTAATATTTTTCTAATGTTTGTAAATATTTTTTTATTTTTTGTAACTTAGTTCTTTTTTATTTTTTATACTTTAGTTAGTTTATTTAATTGTATTTAATTGTAGGTATTTTATTTAATTAATTTATTGATAGTGTAGTGTTAGGTCTAATTGTAGATAATTGTAGGTATTTTATTTAATTAATTTATTGATAGTGTAGTGTTAGGTTTAATTGTAACTCTCCCTGGGGGGACCTTATCATCTTTATGTAATTTGGGCAGATGATAATAGTAAGGTTTACTGGGATGGTCTGGAGTAAGATACCTTTTTTCTTTTTTATTTAGAATGCCCTCAACTAAACCATATTCTAATATTTTACACAATTTTCTGGAAAAATCTACAGTGGGATCATATGGTAGCTTTCTATAGTCTTCCAAATCCCAAAGAATGCTCTGTGCTTCCCTTAGATAATCAGAATAATTTTTGTGTACAATCCCCCCTCCCTTGTCAGCCTGGTGGATGACCTAATTATGGTCATCCATCAGGCTACGCAATACTCTAGCTTCATTGGGCCAAATTTTCTTTTTGCCTGAAATGTGGTTGGGAATTGATTCCAAGTCTTCTATCACCAGTTGTTGAAACAAATCAATGTAAGATACATCTTCCTTGGGGGGATTACATTTGGATAGAGGGGCAAGAGGAGTATGTATAAAGTCCTCAAACAGATCACCTGCTAACTGATTTGGTTCACAGTATATTAGATTGGCGGATTCCCTTTCTTACTGAGTATCCAATATGATAGGAGAGCCTTTAATATTTTTCTTCCTCATAATTTTCAGGGCAAAGTACCTTTGTAGTGAGAGTTTGCGTGTATATCTGTTAAGATCTACAAACAGGCTAAACATGTCATGAGTATTGGGTGGGCAATAGGATAAGCCTCGACCCAAGACTCTCACTTCATCATCAGTTAAAACATGTGAGGAGAGGTTAAAAATACCACTATTTCATTTTTGTAATTTTTCTTTTTTGTGGGTTTTCCCTCTACCTCGCTTTCCCCGTTTGGAAAAGGTCTCTTTTTTTGGTTTGACACTTGTGGTAACGGTCTGCTCCATAGGGGAGCCAAATGGGGGGTCTCTAAATAAACCTCACTGGATGTGGATGGAACAGTATCAACTATAGGTCTCTCTCTATTCAAATCATGTGATTCCATATTGCCAGAATGGTTAAAAGCATGGAATCTGTTTTGAATTGGAATATGATTAGAATTGTCAAAATTCTGAAATTGTTGGGGTCTCCTAAAGTCTCTATCATTAGGTGAATGTATTTCATTGTATGATTGTTGGTTCCACGAATTGGTATGAGGGATATTACCCACTCTATGTGGTGCAGTATCCGTGGTATGTCCACTATAGGGTATAAAATTACAATTATTAACTAAATAATACCTATTTAAAACTAAATACATACTTACCTGTGAAATAAAACCTAAGCTAGCTACAGTATAACTAATAGTTATATTGTAGCTAGCTTACGTTTTATTTTTATTTCACAGGTAAGTTTGTATTTATTTTAAATAGGTAGACTAGTTTGTAAATAGTTATTAACTATTTATAACTACCTAGTTAAAATAAAAACAAACGTACCTGTGAAATAAAACCTAAGCTGCCTTACACTAGCACCTACCATTACAAAAAATAAAAAACACTAAAATTACAAAAAATAAAAAAAACTACCATTATAAAAAATAACAAACAAAATTATCTAAAACAATAAAAAATATTCATATTCTAATACCCTTTTTAAAAAAAAAAAAACACCCCAAAATAAAAAACCCTAATCTATAATAAACTACAAAGGGGCCTTAAAGGGGCCTTTTGTGGGCCCTTAAAAGGGCCTTTGTAGGGCATTGCCCCAAAGTTAATAGCTCTTTTGCTACAAAACAAACACCCCCTAACAGTATACAACCGCCCACCCCCCAAACCCACAAAATAAAAATAAAGTAAAACCTAATCTACCCATTGCCCTGAAAATGGCATTTGTATGGGCATTGTCCTTAAAAGGGCATTTAGCTTGTTTACAAAATGCCCAAGCCCTAATCTAAAAATAAAAGCCCACCCCAAAACGATAAAAATACATTACACAAAATAACAAACAAATTATCAAAAATAATAAAAAATTATTCCTATTCCCATTTAAAAAAAAAAAAAAAAACGAAATAAAAAAACCTAATCTAGAATAAATTACCAATAGCGCTTAAAAGGGCCTTTTGTTGGGCATTGCCCTCAGTTAAACAGCTCTTTTACCTGAAATAAAAATTCAAAGATCCACTAACATTACAAACCCCCACCCCCCAACCCAAAAAATAAATAAAACTATCTAAAAAACCTAAACTACCCATTGCCCTGAAAAGGGCATTTGTTTGGGCATTGCCCTTAAAATGGCATTTAGCTTGTTTAGGAATAGCCCAAACCTTAAACTAAAAAAAAAAACCTTAAAAAAACCACTAACCCCCGAAGACCAACTTACAGTTTTTGAAGTCCCGCTTGAACGATCTTCATCCAGGCTGTGAAGTCCTCATCCAGGCGGTGAGAAGTCATCATCCAGACGGCCTCTTTTATCTTCATCCAGGTGGCGAAGTCCTCATCCAGGTGACGAGAAGTCTTCATCCAGACGGCCTCTTCTATCTTCATCCAGGCGGCATCTTCTATCTTCATCCCGGCAGCGCGGAGCAGGTCCATCCTGAAGACATCCGGCGAGGAGCATCCTCTTCATATGGTCACCACCGTATATTGAATCTTCAATGCAAGATACGCAATTCAAAATGGCATCCCTTGCATTCCTATTGGCTAATTTGATTTTGGAAATTCAAATCAACCAATAGGATGAGAGCTACTGAAATCCTATTGGCTGTTCAAAACAGCCAATAGGATGAGAGCTTCTGAAATTCTATTAGCTGTTCAAATCAGCTGGAGGAAGATAGAAGAGGCCCCTTAGATGAAGACTTCTCGCCGCCTGGATGAGGACTTTGCCGCCTGGATGAAGATGGAAAAGGCCACCTGGATGAACACTTCTCACTGCCTGGATGAGGACTTCGCCGCCTGGATGAAGATCGTTCAAGCGGGTCTTCAAAAACTGTAAGTGGATCTTCGGGGGTTAGTGATAGGTTTTTTAAGGGTTTTTGGGTGGGGTTTTTTTTTTAGCTTATGGTTTGGGCTATTCCTAAACAAGCTAAATGCCCTTTTAAGGACAATGCCCATACAAATGCCCTTTTCAGGGCAATGGGTAGCTTAGGTTTTTGTTAGAGTTAGGTTTGTTTATTTTGGGGGGTTGGTTGGGTGTTGGGTTTTACTGTTGGGGGAGTCTTTGTATTTTTTTTTCAGGTAAAAGAGCTGTTAAACTTAGGGCAATGCCCTACAAAAGGCTCTTTTAAGGGCTATTAGTAGTTTATTGTAGGCTAGAGTTTTTTTTATTTTTGGTGGGCTTTCTATTTTCATAGGGCTATTAGATTAGGTATAATTCTTTTTCATTTTGTTTGTTATTTTTTGTAATTTAGTGTTTGTCATGTTATTGTAATTTAGTCTTTTTTATTTTTTATAATTAGTTTGTAATGTTTAGAGTAGTGTTAGGATTTTTTTAATGTGTAATATAGTTTATTTAATAGTTAGTTTAATTTTAGTTTAATAATTATATTAGTTTAATTTTATTTATTTTTTTAATTTGACAATAAGTTTTAATTTAATTTAAGATAGGGAAAAATAGGGGGGCATTAAGTTTAGCGGTTACTAGTTTAATTTAGTATATTGTGATGTGGGGGGCTTTCGGTTTAGGGGTTAATAGTTTTATTTAGTATATTTTGTTGAGGGGGGTTTTCGGTTTAGGGGTTAATAGGTTTATTATAGTGGCGGCAGAATTAGCGGTTAATAACTTTAGTATAGTGGGGTGATGTTGGCGGATGGCAGATTAGGGGTTAATTATATTTAAATAGTGTTTGCGATGCGGGAGGGTGGCGGTTTAGGGGTTATTAACTTTAGTATAGTGGTGGCGATGTCGGGGAGCAGCGAAATATGGGTTAATAATTTTTATTAGTGGCGGCGATGTCGGGAGTGGCAGATTAGGGGTTATTAAAGGGACATGAAACCCAATTTTTTTTCTAATTTACATCTATTATCTAATTTGCTTCATTCTCTTGATATCCCATGCTTAAAAGCATATCTAGATAGGCTCAGTAGCTGCTGATTGGTGGCTGCACACAGATGCCTCGTGTGATTGGCTCACCCATTTGCATTGCTATTTCTTCAACAAAGGATATCTAAAGAATGAAGCAAATTAGATAATAGAAGTAAATTGGAATATTGATTAAAACTGTATTCTCTATCTGAATCATGAAAGAAAATTTTTGGGTTTAGTGTCCCTTTAAGTTTATTATTGTGTTTGCGATGTGGGAGGGCCTTGGTTTAGGGGTTTATAGGTAGTTTATGGGTGTTTAGTGCACTTTGTAACACGTTAGTTATGAGTTTTATGTAACAGTTTTGTAGCGTAACACTCATAACTACTGTTTTTAGATTGCGGAATAGGCATCTTGTCGGTATAGGCTGCAACGCAAGCTGTTTAGCCTCACTGCAAAACTCTTAATGGCTGCGCTATGGAAGTCCCATGAAAAAACATATTTTTTTTTATTATTTTTTTTATTTTTATATTTACATTTTTATTTTATTGAGGTTTTTAGCAGAAATTGCATTACAAATAGAAATTGCCACAATTCAATACAAACAGGTATAATACCAATTTTTTGTACCACAATGAGAAAACAGACAACACAGTAACAAATTGGTGAAAATATAGTCACCCAAAATGATAATATAGGTACTACAATACAAACATATTCAGATAGCAAGTAACCTGTCAGCCACGTAATGATAGGCAAATGCACCCTAAACCTCCTTTTATACATTTAGAGGAACCTCCTATGCTAATAATAGGCCATTCTTGGACCCACATGTAATATCCAATATTGACGGAGGTAGACTAGAATGATATATTATTTTATGAACCTCCCATGTAGTGTATGGGCTACTAATGAACCAATGCAATAAATCTTGTATGGCTGGAGGTGAAAAAGACTAGAGTGATACACTTTCTCTTTTGAACCATGTCACATGATTTATACTCTGTAAATAACTAATTATAGCGGACGAAAGCCGCTAGGTAGAAAACTCAGAGCAAAAACTGGGAAGGGTCTATTTCTTCACCCCTTAACTTAATGCCCCTTCCCAACCTCAGGAGGCCACTCATAGACCTATGAAATCAGTATGTTTTAGGGGAGGAGATTTAAAGCTAAATATGGTCACACTTAGACCTTGTAATAATTGAAAAGGGGGGGGGCATCCGGGGAACTAATGCTATAGTGGACCTTGCTGGGGATTGAACCTGCAACCCTCGGGTTGCTAAAGAGCTCATTCTAACAAAGGGCTTAGATCGAGATACAAAGGTTAACAGGGATCAGACAAAGCCAAGAACTGTACCTTGTTGCTCTTGTCTTTTATCTTTACAGATATATATATATATCTTGTCTATGTAAGATATTCCTATATATCTGTATTCATATATATATATATATATATATATATATATATATATATATATATATATATACATATATATATATATATATATATATATATATATATACTCCAAAGAATGCACTCTCAGGGCTTTCACAAGAAAAAACAGAATTTATTGAACGTTTTCAGAGATTAACTCTCCTTCATCAGAATAATAATGGTGTGTGCAATACACAAACATATTGTGCTCATAATCACTCAAAAAACACAGTACCTGCCCCCCTCCAGTTAGTGTGGTGCCAAAAAACTGTATTGAATGCAAACTTGCGTTCCACCATTTTGTGAAACCGGAAGTGCAATTACGTCACTTCCGGATATGCAAAGACATGGAAATTCTTAACATTGTTACTAAACAGCATATATAAACTTTTGCCTAGATTACGAGTTTTGCGTTAGAGGCTGTGCAGTGCTAATGAGCAGTTTATGCTCACCGCTCACTTAAAGACAGGGCTGGTATTATGGGTTTTTACTAACCCGGCATTAGCCGCAAAAAAATGAGCGTAGAACAAAATTTAGCTCCACATCTCACCTCAATACCAGCGCTTCTTACGTTAGCAGTGAGCTGGTAAAACGTGCTCGTGCACCATTTCCCCATAGGGATCAATAAAGCTCCTAACACAGCCCCATTGATTCTGCCACCCCCGACATCGCCAACACCTGCATTATATTATAACCCCTAATCTGCCGCTCCGGACACCGCCTCCACCTACATTATACTTATGAACCTCTAATCTGCCGCCCCTAGCATCGCCGACACCTACATTTTATTTATTAACCCCTAATCTGCCGCCCCCAACGTCGTTGCCACTATAATATAGTTATTAACCCCTAAACCTAAGTCTAACCCTAACACCCCCTAACTTAGATATAATTAAAATAAATCTAAATAAAATTACAATTAACTAAATAATTCCTATTTAAAACTAAATACTTACCTATAAAATAAACCATAAGCTAGCTACAATATAACTAATAGTTACATTGTAGCTAGCTTAGGGTTTATTTTTATTTTACAGGCAACTTTGTATTTATTTTAACTAGGTACAATAGTTATTAAATAGTTATTAACTATTTAATAACTACCTTGTTAAAATAAAGACAAATTTACCTGTAAAATAAAACCTAACCTAAGTTACAATTACACTTAACACTACACTATAATTAAATTAATTACCTAAATTAAATACAATTAATTACAATTAAATTATCTAAAGTACGAAAAAACCCCACTAAATTACAGAAAATAATAAAGAAATTACAAGATTTTTAAACGAATTAAACCTACTCTAATCCTCCTAAGAAAATAAAAAAGCCCCCCAAAATACACCACCCTACACTAAATTACAAATAGCCCTTAAAAGGGCCTTTTGCGGGGCATTGCCCCAAAGTAATCAGCTCTTTTACCTGTAAAAAAAAGTACAAATACCCCCCAACATTAAAACCCACCACCCACACAACCAACCCTACTGAAAAACCCACCCAATCACCTTCTTAAATAAACCTAACACTAAACCCTTGAAGATCATCCTACCGACCGTGAGAAGTCTTCACCCAACCTGGCAGAAGTGGTCCTCCAGATGGGCAGAAGTCTTCATCCAACCGGGCAGAAGTGGTCCTCCAGATGGGCAGAAGTCTTCATCCAGACGGCATCTTCTATCTTCATCCATCCAGCGCAGAGCGGGTCCATCTTCAAGACATCCGATGCAGAGCATCCTGTTCTGTCCACGGCCAACGACTGAATGAAGGTTCCTTTAAATTACATCATCCAAGATGGCGTCCCTTCAATTTCGATTGGCTGATAGAATTCTATCAGTCAATCGGAATTAAGGTAGAAAAAATCCTATTGGCTGATGCAATCAGCCAATAGGATTGAACTTTAATCCTATTGGCTGATCCAATCAGCCAATAGGATTGAGCTGGCATTCTATTGGCTGTTCCAATCAGCCAAAAGAATGCCAGTTAGATCCTATTGGCTGATTGCATCAGCCAATAGGATTTTTTCTACCTTAATTCCGATTGGCTGATAGAATTCTATCAGCCAATCGGAATTGAAGGGACGCCAACCCTTAGGAGTGCTGGCTTAATGGTATGTACTTTTGGTATGTAATACAAATCCTAGGCTCTTGGGTCAGTGAATCAAATGCCAAATCACTCATGTTATTGGACTTCTACTATGGCCAGGAGTATTGAGAATAATGAGTGACTTTCAACCATGTTGGGTTCCACCGGGAGTGTGTGAGGCTACTTAGGCACCAAACACTAGTTGGCACTAGATACTAGGAGGGCAGGATTGCCATACAAGGTTGGCAAAATATCCACCTTCCCAATCTGGACCCACAACCCTTAGAATTGCACCTCAGGTATGTTTCACCATCTTTAGTTATACCAGTAGTTTGAAATCCGGTACTGAGTTCAGTCCCACTGGGTGTATAGTACCCAGTCTATAGATCCACTGGGCTTCACGGATTAATAATGCTTTGTTCCTGTCACCACCCCTGTCTAGTTTAGGTATGTGGTCAATCAGTACATAACATATTGATTATACTGGGTGTGACATCTCTGCACAATATCTCGCAACTGGTTGTTCTGATTTTCCTCTTTCAGCCTATGGTTTGCCATACGTTCCCGTAAAGTCCCTTTGGTTTTTCCAACATAGAAACTTGAACATGGACAAAATAACAGGTAAACCACGTGTGTAGTGTTGCAAGAAAGAGAGTGTCTGATGGTGAACAGCTTGTTGTTATGAGGGTGGTGAAAGGTTTTCGTCACGATAAGCCCATTGCAAGTTGTGCATCCCAGACATTTGTATGAACGTTTTATGTTCTCCTTTGATCTTGTTATATAGCTTTGTTTAGGGTCCGTTTTGACCAACAGATCACATAAGTTAGTCCCTCTTTTGTACCCCACCATTGGTTTTAGATTTCATATAAAATTTAATTTGGGTCCGCGGTCACAATCGGCCAGTGTGATCTCAAGATCTTGCCTCCATTCGTTGTGTTGGGTGTGAAGGTGAGCCTGTCTTCATATGTTACTTTGTCTTTCTGAGTAATTAGATCATCTTGAGTGGGTTCCTGTACCTCATCCAAGGTGGTGTTAACCACTTGCAACCAATAGCCCCTTTGTAGGAATTTCTCTTTCACTCCTTCCAACTGGGAGAACCCTGCTGCCTTATCTGTGTTGCTCTTAATAGTCCTAATCATTTGTGATTTGACTATTCCTCTTAATAGTGCAGGGGGGTGGCAGCTGTCTGCCCTTAGGATAGAATTCCTATCAGTAGGCTTACTGTACAATGTAGTGCCCAGTGTGTTATCAGATATATAGATATTCAGATCCAAAAAGTGTATCTGTTGTTCACTCATTGTCAGTTTAAATCTGACTATGGTATCATTGTTGTTAATTTTGTCAAACCAGTCAAGAAGTTTCTCCTGACCCCCACACCACACAAGGAAACATCATTTACATATCTTTGATAAAAGATAATAGATTTCTTAATTGATGCCCAAAAGATATCTATCCTCAAAGGGGGACATAGATATGTTCGCATAGGATGGGGCCATATTTGAACTGGAGATAAAATATTTGTTAACATCAAAAATAGTTTTATTCAAACAGAATTCAATGAGCATCAGCAAAAACTCAACAGGTGGTCCAGTATAATCATGGTTGTGTTGTAAGTGTCATTTCACTGCTATCAGACTAATGTTGTGGGGAATGATGGTATATAAGCTGTTTACATTGAGGGTGACTAGAAGGTCCACTGTTAGAATCTGTACCCCTTTCAGCTGCCTTATGAGGTCCTTAGTGTCCAAAATAAATGAACGTATGTTTCTAACAATTGGTTGTAGAATCACATCTACATACTGGGCTACTGGTTGTAGAAACTGAATAGCTGAGAAAATGGGACATCCCAGGGGCTTTTCAAGTGTTTTGTGGAACTTGGGAATCATGTACAATATGAGGATTCTGGAATACTGAGTAAAAACAAAATTCTTTAATTTCTTCAAAGATATATCCCTGCTCATACCCAAATCGTATCAATTCAGCCAATTCTTTTTTGAAAGCATAAGTGGTGTCTGTGTATGTGTCCATGTCAGAGAGTTGTTAAAAAAATGTCACTTCTATAGTCAGCATAGCTACATAAAACTATGGCACTGCCCTTGTCCGCTTGTCTTATGACAATAGAAGTGTCATTTTGTAACATTTTAATTGCTTCAAGCTCTGCTTTATTCAGATTGTGTTTGCATGCCTTACTCAGGTGCTCATTATCCAAATCTTGTGTGACCAGCCTAATGAAGGTCTTAGTGCTAGGGCTACAGTTTTTCGTTTGGAAACCACTTGGTTTTTTACATTTATAGTCAAAAGATTTTGTTCTTGTATTAGCGGTGCTTTTGTTTTGGAAAAATTCTTTAAACTTCAGCATTTTGTCCAGTTTGTAAATATCCAATTTGAGGTCTAGTTCAGAAATATTCATACTTGGGACAAATGAGAATGCCTTTATTTAGTACTTGTCATTCAGCTGGTGTCAAAGTATGTGTACTCAAATTTACAACTATGTCATCTGCCTGCCCCATCGAGGGGGTCTGTGCCTGATGTTGCGCCCTCCTAATATGGGGTCTATAGTTCCTCCCCCTCTGGACCTCGTAGTTACCCCTAAAAAATGACTCAGGGTAGATTGTCCCCTATGTGAAAAGGGAAATTGTTTGTAGAGGAAGATGAGCATTGGGATGTCAAAGAAAGGTTTCGCTCAGTGTCCGAAGAGTCTGCCCCACTTGTGTCAACAGTCTCAAAATGCACCCTACTTGTTCTCTGCCTCCTCCTATTGTGCCCTTCCTGGGAATTTGTGAGCCACTTATATACTCTGCCCTGTGTATAGTCTGCATTGACTGTGTCTAGTTTTCTGTTCTTAAATATAATGAGTTCACTCTGGTATTTGTCTTTTTGTTGGCATAATTTAGTTAGTCACTTTTCTTGCTGGTCATTGATCAGAGAGATTTAAGGTCTAATCTCTCTGATTTATGCAATATTGCTAAGAGAGATGGTCATGTAGCACTACTATTTTTTGCACGTACAATGTTTATATATGATGTTTAGTTACAATGTTAATAATTGTATATCCAGAAGTGATGTAATTACACTTCCGGTTTCACGAAACAGTGGAACGCAAGTTTTTTTCAATACAGTTGGTTGGGGTCACACTAACTGAAGGGTGGTAGGTACTGTGTTTTTTGAGTGATTATGAGCACTATATATTTGTGTATTGGACAAACTATTATTATTGATTGTTGATCTCCAAAAACATTCAATACATTTTGTTTTTTCTTGTGAAAGCTCTGAGAGTGCATTCTTTGGAGGATATATTTATTGCATTTTTGCACCCAAGCAATTGACTTCCGGTGGGTTGATCTGAAGAGTGAATTGAAGATATATACATAAATATATATATATATATATATATATATATATATATATTTATATAATTTTCTTATAAATTGCTATTTTGGATTGTGCTCAAGAGCAACACTTAAAGGGACAGAAAACACCAGAATTGTTGTTTAAAAAGAATGTTATCTATATGAAACACATGAACTAATGCCCTCTATTGGTCAAAATGCATTCAGATTAGAGGCTTCAAGGTCTAAGAAATTAGCATATGAACTTCCTCGGTTTAGCTTTCAACTAAGAATACCAAGAGAACAAAGCAAAATTGGGTGATAAAAGTAAATTGGAAAGTTGTTTAAAATTACATTTCCTATTTAAATCATGAAAGTTTTTTTTTGGACTTGACTGTCCCTTTAACTGACTAATTGTAATATAAGTGCAATGAGCACACTGATAGCACTCCCTGCACTATCCTTTAAAAGTATTGGGTGCTCTTAAAAAGTTTCAGCCATGTTAACATGCTTTGGTTAAATTATTTATCCATCCACATATAATACCACATATTACTTTATTCTTTGTTCACGGTTGTAAAAAAAAAAAATACCCATCCTGTGCTAATGATTGCTCTTCACTTGTAAACTAGCCCATATTGCGCCTCATTATGAGTAGAACACAGTTAAGCACAAGTGATAGGATATTTATCACGGGTGTTTGTGTGAAATGGGTTTTTTGCTTGTATTACAAGTTGAAAGTAAACACAATCACTTGAGCACAATTAAAGTTAACGCATATCAGGTTAGCATGTCCTGGTTAACTAGTTTGCGAAAACAAAAAAGTCTCACAAAACACATCAAAAATACATTACAAAGTACACTTACACTTATAATAACACCATCCAATAAAAAAATAATTCAAAAAAATATTGAACCAAAAACTTATAAGGTTTCAGGTGTTAGAAAAAAAAACAAGCAAAGGGCTTTAACACTGAGATACATACATATACATCTCTCTCTCTCTCTCTCTCTCTATATATATATATATATATATATATATATATATCCATATATATATATATATATATATATATATATATATCCTTGAAAATAGCTTTATCAATGCAGCAACCAGAAATCTATCTCCTACTGATGAGTTCCAAATAGAACGAAACAGGCTGTCTAGGAGTGATTTCTCATTTGCTGCTATAATCCTGTTAAAAGGATAGCTGTGTTAAAACAGTATTTTTGAAGCAAAAAAACTGAAAATTGACATATCTAATTTGCATAACTTACCCAGAATTCTCTTGTGCATTGGTAACATTGTATATGAGTTATTTCTGGAGAAAAAGCAAGTGGGGATTCTTGCCTAGATGTGCTAATTTCCTATGCAAATATTTACATTGATTTAATTTTGAGACATGGAGGATTTTAATTTCAGTTTTTTATCTCCCCCCCCATAATTTTAATGAATATATATATATATATATATATATGTACATATGTATTTATATATACTGTATATATATATATATATGTACATATGTATTTATATACTGTATATATATATATATATATATATATATATATATATATATACTGTATATAAATAAATAAGTGCATTGTAGCCCTGTGCAGTTAAGTAGATGAAAACGTGTAAAATCATATTTATGCAATTTTCATATTTAATAAAGTGTTATACCGCATATTTATTGTAAATATTTCACACCCCAATGTTCTGCACAATGTTCTATGTATATATATATATATATATATATATATATATATCTTAAAATAGCTATACCTATTTATAAAATATTTTTGGTACAATATATACCTATACCTATATCTTGTATATATATAGGTATAGGTATATATTGTACCAAAAATATTTGTAGAAATATGTATTTATGAATAAATAGAATATGAGTATATGCAATTGTGTTTGCATGTGAGTAGGGTGTTTTTTTTTTTGTTTTTTTTTTTTTAACTTTTTTTGCTCTATTGACTTATATGGGGGGAATAGGTTATATTGTGCGCAATATTGCAAGTTTGCTTTTAATGATCGTCGGGTTAGTCCGCGAGCGATAACTTTTACTTTCAACTTGTAATATACTATACCCCACCGCGCACAAAAAGCTTACTTCTAGAAGAGCTAACGCTCATGCGGGAGCATTAAATAGCTCTCCACTTATAATCTGTCCCATTGTTTGTAATCCTAAACCTGAAGGCATAAGTATTTAATAATAGCAAATTTGGCATTTTGTGCTCTTTTATTAGAAATAGTCTACAGCGTCCTCCCTTATACACATCCACCATGAGATAAATGATAACCAAAATTCTGAGCATGTATAATTACGAGAAAATGTATCATTCAGTATTTCTGCAGATTGAATGTTTTTAAGTGAAAATTACTGTCTCATCTAATGTTAATTACATCTTCTGAATTAAATTTATTTTAAGAGAAATTGTTTTTGTAGGTATAACCCTGTGGTCTTACATCTTATTCTACCAGCTGGATGAGTACCTTCCCATTAGTCATAAGTAACTATATGTTTGTATTTGCATTTGTATTGCATTTTTCTCTCATGTTTTCAAAACCATAAAAATATTCAATAAGATGCATACTTATGATATTTACTATAACACACTATAACCACCTATAACTATAACCACTTATAACTTGCTTTCCACGAAACAGTGGAACGCAAGTTTTTTCAATACAGTTGGTTGGGGTCACACTAACTGTAGGGTGGTAGGTACTGTGTTTTTTGAGTGATTATGAGCACTATATATTTGTGTATTGGACAAACTATTATTATTGATTGTTGATCTCCAAAAAGATTCAATACATTTTGTTTTTTCTTGTGAAAGCTCTGAGAGTGCATTCTTTGGAGGATATATTTATTGCATTTTTGCACCCAAGCAATTGACTTCCGGTGGGTTGATCTAAGGGGGGGTAGTTATCAACGTGTCTACTTTCCTGCCTTCGCCGGCCCAATACGCCCGCCTAAGCTTGCCTACCTTCGCCGCCGCGGACCTGAAAAAATACGCCTAAGTTATCAAAAAAAGCTGTCAAAAAGCCGCGGGGCGATGAGCAGCGGACTGTGAGAGTTATCACTCATCCAATCTCGCTGCTCTTCGGCTGTTTGACAGCTTTTTTGCTAGCCTGTCACTAAGCACTCAAACTAAACTACACTGTTCTACCCCCTATACCGGCGCACCCGGAGCCCCCCGCAACTAAATAAAGTTACTAGCCCCTAAACCGCCGCTCCTAGACCCTGCCGCAAGTCTTATAAATGTATTAACCCCTAAACCGCCGCTCCCGGACACCGCTGCCACCTACATTATACCTAGTAACCCCTATCCTGCCCCCCCTACACCGCCGCCCTCTGTAATAAAGTTATTAACCCCTATCCTGCTGATCCCGCACCTCGCCGCAAATAAATAAATAGTTTAACACCTAAACCGCCGCTCCCTGAACCCGCCGCAACCTATATTAAATTTATTAACCCCTATCCTGCCCCCCCTACACCGTCGCCACCTATAATAAATTTATTAACCCCTATCCTGCCCCCCACTACACCGCCGCCACTGTAATAAAATTATTAACCCCTAAACCTAAGTCTAACACTAACCCTAACGCCCCCCTAACTTAAATATTAATTAAATAAATCTAAATCATATTTCTATTATTAACTAAGTTAATCCTATTTAAAACTAAATACTTACCTATAAAATAAACCCTAATATAGCTACAATATAAATAATAATTATATTGTAGCTATCTTAGGATTTATTTTTATTTTACCGGTACCTTTCAATTTATTTTAACTAGGTACAGTAGCTATTAAATAGTTATTAACTATTTAATAGCTTACCTAGCTAAAATAAAGAGAAATGTACCTGTAAAATAAAACCTAACCTAAGTTATAATTACACCTAACACTACACTATACTTTAATAAATTATTCCTATTTAAAACTAAATACTTACCTGTAAAATAAACCCTAAGATAGCTACAATGTAATATAATAATTACATTGTAGCTATTGTAGGATTTATATTTATTTTACAGGTAACTTTGTATTTATTTTAGCTAGTTAGAATAGTTATTAAATAGTTATTAACTATTTAATAACTACCTAGCTAAAAGAAATACAAAATTACCTGTAAAATAAATCCTAACCTAAGTTACAATTAAACCTAATACTACACTATCATTAAATTAATTAAATAAACTACCTACAAATAACTACAATTAAATACAATTACATAAACTAACTAAAGTACAAAAAATAAAAAAAGCTAAGTTATAAAAAATAAAAAAATAAGTTACAAACATTTTAAAAATATTACAACAATTTTAAGCTACTTACACCTAATCTAAGCCCCCTAATAAAATAACAAACCCCCCCAAAATAAAAAAATGCCCTACCCTATTCTAAATTAAATAAATTTCAAAGCTCTTTTACCTTACCAGCCCTTAAAAGGGCCATTTGTGGGGGCATGCCCCAAAAAGTTCAGCTCTTTTGCCTGTAAAAGAAAAATACAAACCCCCCCAACATTAAAACCCACCACCCACATACCCCTAATCTAACCCAAACCCCCCTTACAAAAACCTAACACTAATCCCCTGAAGATCATCCTACCTTGAGTCGTCTTCACTCAGCCGAGCAGCGATGGAATCGAAGTGGACATCCGGAGCGGAAGAAGTTAATCCTCCAAGCGGCGCTGAAGAAATCTTCCATCCGATGAAGTCATCATCCAGGCGGCGCTGAAGAAGTCTTCTATCCGGGCGATGTCATCTTCCAAGAGGCGCTGAAGAGGTCTTCTATCCTTGCGATGTCATCTTCCAAGCCGGGTCTTGAATCTTCATCCCGCCGACGCGGAACATCCTCCTTTCCCGACGAACTACCGATGAATGAAGGCTCCTTTAAGGGACGTCATCCAAGATGTCGTCCCTTCAATTCCGATTGGCTGATAGGATTCTATCAGCCAATCGGAATTAAGGTAGGAAAAATCTGATTGGCTGATGGAATCAGCCAATCAGATTCAAGTTCAATCCGATTCAGATTGAGCTCGCATTCTATTGGCTGTTCCGATCAGCCAATAGAATGCGAGCTCAATCTGATTGGCTGATTGGATCAGCCAATCGGATTGAACTTGAATCTGATTGGCTGATTCCATCAGCCAATCAGATTTTTCCTACCTTAATTTGATTGGCTGATAGAATCCTATCAGCCAATCGGAATTGAAGGGACGCCATCTTGGATGACGTCCCTTAAAGGAGCCTTCATTCGTCGGTAGTTCGTCGGGAAAGGAGGATGTTATTATTTATGTTATTATTTATATTGTAGCTATATTAGGGTTTATTTTATAGGTAAGTATTTAGTTTTAAATAGGATTAACTTAGTTAATAATAGAAATATGATTTAGATTTATTTAATTAATATTTAAGTTAGGGGGGCGTTAGGGTTAGTGTTAGACTTAGGTTTAGGGGTTAATAATTTTATTACAGTGGCGGCGGTGTAGTGGGGGGCAGGATAGGGGTTAATAAATTTATTATAGGTTGCGGCGGGTTCAGGGAGCAGCGGTTTAGGGGTTAAACTATTTATTTAGTTGCGGCGAGGTGCGGGATCAGCAGGATAGGGGTTAATAATTTTATTATAGGTGGCGACGGTATGGGGGGGCAGGAGAGGGGTTAATACATTTAATATAGGTTGCGGCGGGTTCAGGGAGTGGCGGTTTAGGGGTTAATACATTTATTATAGTTGCGGTGGGCTCCGGGAGCGGCGGTTTAGGGGTTAATAACTTTATTTAGTTGCGGCGGTGTAGGGGGGGCAGATTAGGGGTGTTTAGACTCGGGGTACATGTTAGGGTGTTAGGTGTAGACAGCTCCCATAGGAATGAATGGGATGTCTGGCAGCAGCGAACTTGTACTTTCGCTATGATCAGACTCCCATTGATTCCTATGGGATCCGCCGCCTCCAGGGGTGGCGGTTTGAAAACCAGGTACGCTGGGCCGTAAAAGTGCCGAGCGTACCTGCTAGTTTTTTTAATAACTAGCAAAAGTAGTGAGAATGTGCCGCACTTGTGTGCGGAACATCTGGAGTGACGTAAGAATCGATCTGTGTCGGACTGAGTCCGGCGGATCGAAGCTTACGTCACAAAATTCTACTTTTGCCGGTCTCGAGGCCTTTGATAACTAAGGCGAATCAGCCTCGCCACAAATACGCTGTGGAATTCCAGCGTATTTGAGGTTGACGGCTTGATAACTAGGCCCCGAAGAGTGAATTGAATATATATATATATATATATATAGTTATATAATTTTCTTATAAATTGCTATTTTGGATTGTGCTCAAGAGCAACACTTAAAGGGACAGAAAACACCAGAATTGTTGTTTAAAAAGAATGTTATCTATATAAAACACATGAACTAATGCCCTCTATTGGTCAAAATGCATTCAGATTAGAGGCTTCAAGGTCTAAGAAATTAGCATATGAACTTCCTCGGTTTAGCTTTCAACTAAGAATACCAAGAGAACAAAGCAAAATTGGGTGATAAAAGTAAATTGGAAAGTTGTTTAAAATTACATTTCCTATTTAAATCACGAAAGTTTTTTTTTGGACTTGACTGTCCCTTTAACTGACTAATTGTAATATAAGTGCAATGAGCACACTGATAGCACTCCCTGCACTATCCTTTAAAAGTATTGGGTGCTCTTAAAAAGTTTCAGCTGTGTTAACATGCTTTGGTTAACGCATATCTGGTTAGCGTGTCCTCAGAGATCTGGTTAACTAGTTTGCGAAAACAAAAATGTCTCACAAAACACATCAAAAATACATTACAAATTACACTTACACTTATAATAACACCATCCAATAAAAAAATAATTCAAAAAAATATTGAACCAAAAACTTATAAGGTTTCAGGTGTTAGAAAAAAAAACAAGCAAATATACATCTCTAAATATATATATATTGGCTGTTGATGTGGTAGGGCTGTACTCGGCCATCCCACATGAACAAGGTCTATTAGCCACGCGCTATATGCTCGACAGTTTTAGTGACTACTCTGTTAACTTGAAGAATTATATCCTTCAGGTATTGAAATTCTCATTGACACACAACTATTTCGAATTCTTGGGAGATCACTACCTACAGAAGAGAGGCACAGCCATGGGGGCCAAATTTGCCCCCGCCTATGCCAATATCTTCATGGGCTATTGGGAGCACCGTTACATCTACAGTGACCAAAACCCATTCCTCAAATCCATTATTGGATATAAAAGGTATATTGATGACCTCCTAATTGTGTGGTCAGACAGTGAATTGTTTGTTGATTATCTCAACAACAATGAAATGGGATTACATTTTACCTACACTTTTGAGAAAAACGAGCTTCCATTTCTGGATTTAGTCCTAACTGGAGTTCCATGGGAAAACAGAGTAATTACTTCACTGTATGTCAAACAGATTTCGTCCAACACCTACTTACATGTCAAAAGCAATCATCCTCCGCATACCAGCTATGGAATAGCCAAAGGACAATTCTTGCGAATTCGGCGTAACTGTTCAGAGGATGATGGCTTTTTGGCAGAAAGTGAAAAACTAACTCAGAGATTGTCGGAGCGTGGTTATAACATCAATGTGGTGCATAAAGCACTCGAGGATGTCAAACATCTCAACAGGAATTCCTTGCTTGAGACCAAAAAAGTAACAAAGGAAGCCAGAAAAAAGCCCACCTTTGTGACTACTTATAGTCCGCAGTACTATTCAATCTGCAAAATATTGCGCAAAAATTTTCCAATTCTGTTGGGAGATGATTTTCTTAAAGATGACATCAAAGAAGGTTGCTTTTGTGTAGCAAGACGAAATATAACCATCGGCAACCAAATTTCGCCATCAATGCTCAAAAAATCAAAACCACAAAGTACTTGGCTTTCACAGAAGGGACACTACAAATGTGGCAATAGTACCTGCAAGGCCTGTGGTTTTGTCATCACAGGGAAATTTTTCCAATCCCTGGCCACACAAAAAGTGTACTCACTATCACAATGCACTAACTGTAGATCGACCTTTGTGATCTACATGATTACATGCAGTGCTTGCAAGAAGCAATATATAGGATGCACCTCCCGGGAAGCCAGGGAGAGGATCCGTGCCCACCTCAATGACATCGAAAGGGGGATAACACCCACTGGAGCCTCTAAACACTTTGTGGATGAGCACAATAAGGATATAAGCACATTCACCTGGACTGTGATTGACCAGATAAAAAGGAAGCCAAGAGGTGGAGATAGATTGAAGGACCTCCTTGCTAAAGAAGTGTTCTGGATCTTCACCCTAGGTAGTCGGCAACCAACTGGTCTAAACATTGAGACGGACCTAATCAATCATTGGTAATTGATCGTCCCTCACCTGCTTTTGAATATATTACATTGTGTTTTTAAACAGTGTAGTATCGGAATAAGCAAATGAGAAAATAAGTCTCGTTCTGTATCTAAGTACTACAATACACTAATGTAAACATCTATTTTCCAGCTAAGTAAGCAAATACTGTTTCTTTTCTCTCTAACTTCCTTTTACATTTGTTCGACTAAGTAAATAAAGTTGATCAATAGGAGGGCATCATTCAACTATTATACAACAACATTTGGTTTTGTAAAGATACATAGTTAATATAGATACAAGGATTAATCCAATAATATGACTGTTGTTGTGATTAGTTACATGCCCTCTTGTTAACCAACTAAATATCACTTCTAAGTTACTACAAATTCACTTTCATGTTACTCTAATATTTAAACATCTAAATATGTATCAAGGATAACAAACCCCGTATTCATTTATTCAGAATTAGTGAAAGCAGAATATAACGTTACCTTCTATAATAAGCTGTTAATAAGTATGACCATATGTAAAATTTGGTATACATTCAGCATATAATGCGATCAGCTTAGTAGTAAGTAGCAGGTAACTAAACTATTCAATTAGTCCAAATGTTATTTTCTTCTTTCTTTTTTCTTAATTAATGAGACTTTATGTCCATTGGTGAATAGGGCACCAACAAGATTACTCACATACAAATTGAGTAATAAAAACATAAAAAACATAAAAATATCTTTCAGAGAACTACATTCTCACAGCAGTAAAGATATATACATATACACGATCTAACATAATGAACAAATAATCACTTAGAGTATTACATTCTCACATTACAAGGTATCCAGCCGTACATAGGTAGTTTTCCTTAATAGGTATACACCCACAAGTAACATAGGTAGGTCAGGCCATCCAATAGCAAGATAGCATAGTCTATATCAGTTTGAATAGGGCATTAGGGCAGTATTCTGTCTATGATTAAGCTGAAACGCGTCAGACGCCCACCCCAGCCCCTTTCTTGCTGTCTATTATAGCCATTTGTCCTGTAAATATATCTTAGAAGCTTTTATATTGTGCTAATAAATCCTCACTTTTGCTTTGAGCTCCCTGTCCGGACTTTTTCTTTGTTCTCTCTCTCTCTCTCTCTATATATATATATATATATATATATATATATATATCCTTGAAAATAGCTTTATCAATGCAGCAACCAGAAATCTATCTCCTACTGATGAGTTCCAAATAGAACGAAACAGGCTGTCTAGGAGTGATTTCTGATTTGCTGATATAATCCTGTTAAAAGGATAGCTGTGTTAAAACAGTATTTTTGAAGCAAAAAAACTGAAAATGTACATATCTAATTTGCATAACTTACCCAGAATTCTCTTGTGCATTGGTAACATTGTATATGAGTTATTTCTGGAGAAAAAGCAAGTGGGGATTCTTGCCTAGATGTGCTAATTTCCTATGCAAATATTTACATTGATTTAATTTTGAGACATGGAGGATTTTAATTTCAGTTTTTTATCTCCCCCCATAATTTTAATGAATTTATTTATATATATATATATATATATATATATATATATATATATATATATAAATATATATATATGTATATATATACTGTATATATATATATATATAAATATATATTTATATATATATATATATATATATACTGTATATAAATACATAAGTGCATTGTAGTCCTGTGCAGTTAAATAGATGAAAACATGTAAAATCATACTTATGCAATTTTCATATTTAATAAAGTGTTATACCGCATATTTATTGTAAATATTTCACACCCCAATGTTCTGCACATAGCAGAATATGTTCTATGAATTTATATATATATATATATATATATACAGGGAGTGCAGAATTATTAGGCAAGTTGTATTTTTGAGGATTAATTTTATTATTGAACAACAACCATGTTCTCAATGAACCCAAAAAACTCATTAATATCAAAGCTGAATAGTTTTGGAAGTAGTTTTTAGTTTGTTTTTAGTTATAGCTATTTTAGGGGGATATCTGTGTGTGCAGGTGACTATTACTGTGCATAATTATTAGGCAACTTAACAAAAAACAAATATATACCTATTTCAATTATTTATTTTTACCAGTGAAACCAATATAACATCTCAACATTCACAAATATACATTTCTGACATTCAAAAACAAAACAAAAACAAATCAGTGACAATATAGCCACCTTTCTTTGCAAGGACACTCAAAAGCCTGCCATCCATGGATTCTGTCAGTGTTTTGATCTGTTCACCATCAACATTGCGTGCAGCAGCAACCACAGCCTCCCAGACACTGTTCAGAGAGGTGTACTGTTTTCCCTCCTTGTAAATCTCACATTTGATGATGGACCACAGGTTCTCAATGGGGTTCAGATCAGGTGAACAAGGAGGCCATGTCATTAGATTTTCTTCTTCTATACCCTTTCTTGCCAGCCACGCTGTGGAGTACTTGGACGCGTGTGATGGAGCATTGTCCTGCATGAAAATCATGTTTTTCTTGAAGGATGCAGACTTCTTCCTGTACCACTGCTTGAAGAAGGTGTCTTCCAGAAACTGGCAGTAGGACTGGGAGTTGAGCTTGACTCCATCCTCAACCCGAAAAGGCCCCACAAGCTCATCTTTGATGATACCAGCCCAAACCAGTACTCCACCTCCACCTTGCTGGCGTCTGAGTCGGACTGGAGCTCTCTGCCCTTTACCAATCCAGCCACGGGCCCATCCATCTGGCCCATCAAGACTCACTCTCATTTCATCAGTCCATAAAACCTTAGAAAAATCAGTCTTGAGATATTTCTTGGCCCAGTCTTGACGTTTCAGCTTGTGTGTCTTGTTCAGTGGTGGTCGTCTTTCAGCCTTTCTTACCTTGGCCATGTCTCTGAGTATTGCACACCTTGTGTTTTTGGGCACTCCAGTGATGTTGCAGCTCTGAAATATGGCCAAACTGGTGGCAAGTGGCATCTTGGCAGCTGCACGCTTGACTTTTCTCAGTTCATGGGCAGTTATTTTGCGCCTTGGTTTTTCCACACGCTTCTTGCGACCCTGTTGACTATTTTGAATGAAACGCTTGATTGTTCGATGATCACGCTTCAGAAGCTTTGCAATTTTAAGAGTGCTGCATCCCTCTGCAAGATATCTCACTATTTTTGACATTTCTGAGCCTGTCAAGTCCTTCTTTTGACCCATTTTGCCAAAGGAAAGGAAGTTGCCTAATAATTATGCACACCTGATATAGGGTGTTGATGTCATTAGACCACACCCCTTCTCATTACAGAGATGCACATCACCTAATATGCTTAATTGGTAGTAGGCTTTCGAGCCTATACAGCTTGGAGTAAGACAACATGCATAAAGAGGATGATGTGGTCAAAATACTCATTTGCCTAATAATTCTGAACACAGTGTATACAGGGAGTGCAGAATTATTAGGCAAATGAGTATTTTGACCACATCATGGTCAAACATTGGCTTTGGAGAAAGGCACCTCTGACCAACCAGTGGCACGCCACTGCGCACAAGCTGGACATTCTATCTCTTCATTGAGGACCATTCTAATTGACCACGTACCGAAAAATAGACGTGGGGGAGATCGAGCCACGGCTCTATTAAAAATTGAATCACGGTGGATCTACCGACTTGACACTATAGCACCTCGTGGCTTAAACATGTCCATTGATTACAGTTGCTTCTATAAATGACAGTGGGTCTCTTTTCATCTGATTATGGATGTTTTTACCATACCCTAGACACACGCTGCAAAATTTTGTATATATTTTTTATTTATTTTTTTCTCTCTTGTTAGTCACTATGTGTTTCTGTTATTACAAAATGATCTAAATGTAATTCCTACTTGGAATATATTAGGGGCTGGATTTAACCCATGTGGGTAATAGATCTGTTAATCATAATCATATTAGTGGCTGGCAATTAGTAGAATAGTGTGGTTTTAGAATGGATATAGATAGTTAATTTCACTGTCCAATCAGGCGCAACTCATTGTTTGTGCAACCTATAATTATTTCGATCCGTTTATGTCATTTACTAGGCATATGTCGATTAACATACTTTTATGATGCGGATTGGTATGAGCCCTCTAGCTTGCTGATGTGTCCAATGCGCTGTGTTGCCCTGGTACCCATACATTAATGCTTTGATGTTTGTACATTATTTATCTTTAGCGGTATGGTGTTCTGCTGTTCTTGCATGTGTTGTTTGGGGTTACCAAGACAACCAGTTTCGACGCTATGCCGTCACTGCGTACGCGCGCATTACTTCGTCAAGCGCGCATGCGCAGTAGCATTGTACACTCTATGGGGTTGCTATGGACACGCACTTAGGCTTGCGGTCCAGATTTGACACGCTAGATGTACAGCTGTACTAATTAGTTTTGTACTTGGCGTTTTTTTGTGTTGTTTTCTGATTAGTGGGTGGGGGTATTTAAGGGTTTTCTTATGCATGTTGTAATATGCCTGATTTATTTTTATGAACTACTGCATGTGATCAAAGCTCCAGTGGGAGCTGAAACGTTATGCATTGTTGGCATTAAAGGAAGGTGTGTTGCTTAAATCTCGTGTGCTGGCTTTTTTGGCGTGGGACTGCAGGGATCATCACCAGGTCCTGTCTTTATGCTATTACTCTTTTATATATATATATCTTAAAATAGCTATACCTATTTATAAAATATTTTTGGTACAATATATACCTATACCTATATCCTGTATATATATAGGTATAGGTATATATTGTACCAAAAATATTTGTAGAAATATGTATTTATGAATAAATAGAATATTTTGTGCTATGTGAAGAATATTAGAATTTGAATTACTCATATTTTCAAGTCGGGTTACCGCACTTGAGTATATGCAATTGTGTTTGCATATGAGTAGGGTGGGGTTTTTTTTAACTTTTTTTGCTCTATTGACTTCTATGGGGGGAATAGGTTATATTGTGCGCAATATTGCAAGTTCGCTTTTAATGAGCGTCGGGTTAGTCCGCGAGGGATAACTTTTTACTCTCTACTTGTAATATACTATACCCCACCGCGCATAAAAAGCTTACTTCTAGAAGAGCTAACGCTCATGCGGGAGCATTAAATAGCTCTCCACTTATAATCTGTCCCATTGTTTGTAATCCTAAACCTGAAGGCATAAGTATTTAATAATAGCAAATCTGGCATTTTGTGCTCTTTTATTAGAAATAGTCTACAGCGTCCTCCCTTATACACATCCACCATGAGATAAATGATAACCAAAATTCTGAGCATGTATAATTACGAGAAAATGTATCATTAAGTATTTCTGCAGATTGAATGTCTTTAAGTGAAAATTACTGTCTCATCTAATGTTAATTACATCTTCTGAATTAAATTTATTTTAAGAGAAATTGCTTTTGTAGGTATAACCCTGTGGTCTTACATCTTATTCTACCAGCTGGATGAGTACCTTCCCATTAGTCATAAGTAACTATATGTTTGTATTTGCATTTATATTGCATTTTTCTCTCATGTTTTCAAAACCATAAAAATATTCAATAAGATGCATACTTATGCTATTTACTATAACACACTATAACCAGCTGAAAGGTTTATATTTGATCCATATACTATAAATGTATTAATAAAACTGACTTTGTTGACAAAATTTAAATTAAATGTTTCGAAATTAAATGAAGTAATGTGTTAAAAACATTAGTTTAAAATAGCAGAATAGATCATTGTAAAATACCATTTTGTCAAGCTTTTCTTGTTACCCATGTAACTTATCATGCTTTTACGCTAAGTGTAACAGAGAAGATTTGGCTGTGAGCTTGAACCTCACTCCACTTCCAAACCTAATTGATCCTACTCCTTGCAAGTTGGATTTAGCATACAAATGTAAACGGAAATAAAAATTGGTGGTGCTTACAATCAGGGGGTGTCTAAAAATAAAATTCAATCAAACTTTACAAACACATTTTGCATATATATCCCATAAATCAACTTTAATTAGATACAATTACACATAAATATCTAAGGGGTGTCTCCTCTTCTTTATTGCCAGCTTTTTAAAGTAACCAAACATAAAAATTACACTAAAAACAAACTGTCAAACAATCAATCTGAATGTACTGTTTTATAATCCACTTATTCCACTGTCCTTACTCTTATCAGCATAAACATTACTTTTTATAGTACCTTACATCACCTCTGGATGTGTCTTATTAATAAACCACTAATTATGCTCACTCTTAATAGCATATATGTTACTATTCACATTTCCTTGATTCCATCACAAATTGCAACATATTCTTTACATATACAATCTAACATGGCTATATACATATACAATTATAATGTTATTATACACATATATCATGTAGGTATGATTACAGAAATGTTGTGATGTCTTTACGCTCCTTTATTGCAGGTGTTAGACTTTTTTTTAGCCGGCTCTCCATTGATGTCTATGGGGAAATCGTGCACAAGCATGTAAAACCATCTCACCGCAGCGCTGGTATTGGAGTGCAGTATGGAGCTTAATTTTGCTTTACGCTGCAATATTGCCTGCTAACGCCGGGTTTTTGTAAACCTGTAATACCAGCACTGTAGGGAGGTGAGCGGTGACAACTTGCAAGTTAGCACCGAGCAGCTCTTACCGCAAAACTCGTAATCTAGCTATTAGTTCTTTACTTTTTATTTTTTAATATATATTTGAATAGATATATATTTTACAGTTTTTTTTTTTTACAGATATTTATACAAATATTTAAAAAATAAAAGGAAAATTTTCTTCTAAGTAAAGAACATAGGAATTTAAAGTATTTCTAATGTACCTTTGGCTTTAGCGCAGTGTCAGGTTAGCGAGCAAGCAATAAATAGAAAAGTCTCTTTTTAGTTTGTTTAGAAGACAAGACATAATTTTGGATGAATCTCACATTACTCTGCTGCCAAATACACATCTAATATGAACTTTATCAATTTGATACTTAAAAACATAAATGTCAAGTTTTTTATTCTGCTGAGGCACCACAAAACTAGTCATTAATGTTAAAATAAAAAGCAATAACATTACTTTTAGCCACAGGGAAGTGCAAAATTGAGCAAAAGAATCCTATTTGCAGTTACCTATCTTCAAAGTGGGACCCCCACAAACTTCCACCCCCTCAGCCAAAATGAAGATGTATGAAAATATAAAATGAAAACACTGGCCTCTAGTTATCAAGGACTGGCGGACCTGATCCGCCGTATTCAGCATTGCACCAGCAGCTCACAAGAGTTGCTGGTGCAACGCCGTCCCCTGCAGACTCGCGGCCAATCGGCCGCCAGCAGGGGAGTGTCAATCAACCCGATCGTACTCGATCGGGTTGATTTCCGGCGATGTCTGTCCGCCTGCTCAGAGCAGGCGGACAGGTTATGGACAGCGGTCTTTGTGACCGCTGCTTCATAACTGCTGTTTCTGGCGAGCCTGCAGGCTCGCCAGAAACACGGGCCATCAAGCTCCTTACGGAGCTTGATACATATGCCCCACTGACTCACGTTTTGCCATGATTGCTTTTTTTTCAAGCCTAACTAAATAAAGTGCATTGTAAAGTATTCATACTGCACTGCAATTTTTTTCTGGCTCAGTCTTTTTATTTACAAAAAAACCTGTTGGATACGATAAATGCTGGATCAGAAAAAACATACCCTGTTCCTTCTTTGGTATCACCTGCAGTGGGGTGCTACACAAGCCAGGAAATTGGGCTCAATAAAGGGGCTGGAATCCAATTTCAGTTATGGAATGAACCTTTCACTGCATATTGGACCTGGATTTGAAACCATTGTTAATTTAAAATGCAAAAGCCTGGCTCTCTTTTTATCTGTATACTACTGCAGCATAGGTTCAAGAGTGCCCAGCCTCAGGATAATAGACTCCCTTCCCAGTGCCCTTTCCCACAACAATATTTTCTTCCTAGCACATTTTCCACAAGGTGTGGCCCCTCCACAGTAGATGCAGAAGAGGTGAAAGAAGCAGGAAGCTCCCTTTTCACACAGTTTGTCTTGAAAGCATCAGGGGCGCAATCCAATATACGGCATAGTTCTCGGCACAAGCAAGGGAACCGCGCCACCCGTAGTTTCACCTCTCACATCGGGGTATTACATATACCCCGCTGGCAGTTGCTAAAGTGCCGTAAGTCGGACAAACTAGCGATGTCCAGAAATGAGCGTAACTACAAATTGCTGGAGTCGCCAGTGACTTACAGCACTTTAAAAACTGCCTGCGCCTAAAAAAACTAACTAAAATATTAAATCTCCCGTTACTGTCTAACACGCCTCCCAAAAATCAGCCCGACATGTATACCCCTATATCCGCAATCCCCCCTCTCACTCCTAATAATAAATGTATTAACCCCTAGACCGACAACCCCCCACAACGCAATAAGCCTAATTATTAACCCCTAAACCGCCCGACACGTATACCCCTATATCCGCAATCCCCCCTCTCACTCCTAATAATAAATGTATTAACCCCTAGACTGACAACCCCCCACAACGCAATAAGCCTAATTATTAACCCCTAAACCGCCATAGCCCACACCGCAATAAACCTATCCTAGTATTAACCCCTAAACTGCCGCTTCCGGAGCCCACCGCCACCTACATTATATGTATTAACCCCTAAACCGCCGCTCCCGGACCCCGCCGCACCTATATAAAAATGTTTAACCCCTAAACCGCTGCTCCCGGACCCCGCCGCCACCTACATTAAATTTATTAACTCCTAATCTGACCCCCCTACACCGCCGCCACCTACATTAAATATATTAACCCCTAATCTGACCCCCCTACACCGCCGCCACCTACATTAAATATATTAACCTCTAATCTGACCCCCCTACACCGCCGCCACCTACATTAAATGTATTACATCCTAAACCTAAGTCTAAGCCTAACACCCCCTAACTTAATTATTATTTAAATAAATATAAGTAATATTAATATTATTAACTAAATTATTCCTATTTAATAATTACATTGTAGCTATTTTAGGATTTATATTTATTTTACAGGTAACTTTGTATTTATTTTAGCTAGGTACAATAGCTATTAAATAGTTAATAACTATTTAATAGCTACCTAGTTAAAATAATTACAAAATTACCTGTAAAATAAATCCTAACCTAAGTTACGAATACACCTAACACTACACTATCAATAAATTAATTAAATAAATTAAGTACAATTATCTAAAATAAAATACAATTAAATAAACTAAACTATATTACAAAAAAAACCCCACTAAATTACAAAAAATAAAAAAATATTACAAGAAATTTAATCTAATTACACCTAATCTAAGCCCCCTAATAGAATAAAAAGCCCCCCAAAATAATGAAATTCCCTATCCTAAACTAAATTACAAATAGCCCTTAAAAGGGCCTTTTGCGGGGCATTGCCCCAAAGTAATCAACTCTTTTACCTGTAAAAACAATAAATACAATACCCCCCCAACATTACAACCCACCACCCACACACCCCTACTCTAAAACCCATCTGATCCCCCCTTAAAAAACCTAACACTACCCCATTGAAGATCACCCTACCTTGAGCCGTTTTCACCCAGCCAATGGTCATCCGATGGGGCAGAAGAGGACATCCGGACCGGCAGAAGTCTTCATCCTATCCGGGCAGAAGAGGAGATCCGGACCGGCAGAAGTCTTCATCCTATCCGGGCAGAAGAGGACATCCGGACCGGTAAACATCTTCATCCAAGCGGCATCTTCTATCTTCATCCATCCAACGAGGAACGGCTCCATCTTGTAGACCTCCGGTGTGGAACATCCTTCTAGGCCAACGACTACCCGATGAATGGCTGGTCCTTTAAATGACGTCATCCAAGATGGCGTCCCTCGAATTCCGATTGGCTGATAGGAATCTATCAGCCAATTGGAATTAAGGTAGGAAAAATCTGATTGGTTGATTTAATCAGCCAATCAGATTGAAGTTCAATCTGATTAGCTGATTGGATCAGCCAATAGAATTGACCTTGCATTCTATTGGCTGATCCAATCAGCCAATCCGATTGAACTTGTAACTTAGGTTAGGATTTATTTTACAGGTAATTTTGTAATTATTTTAACTAGGTAGCTATTAATTAGTTATTAACTATTTAATAGCTATTGTACCTAGCTAAAATGAATACAAAGTTACCTGTAAAATAAATATAAATCCTAAAATAGCTACAATTTAATTCTTAATTATATTGTAGCTATTTTAGGTTTTATTTTATAGGTAAGTATTTAGTTTTAAATAGGAATAATTGATTTAATAATATTAATATTATTTATATTTAAATAATAATTAAGTTAGGGGGTGTTAGGATTAGACTTAGGTGTAGGGGATAATACATTTAATGTAGGTGGCGGCGGTGTAGGGGGGTCAGATTAGAGGTTAATATATTTAATGTAGGTAGCGGCGGTGTAGGGGGGTCAGATTAGAGGTTAATATATTTAATGTAAGCTGCGGCAGTGTAGGGGGGTCAGATTAGAGGTTAATATATTTAATGTAGGTGGCGGCGGTGTAGGGGGGTCAGATTAGGGGTTAATAAATTTAATGTAAGTGGCGGCGGGGTCCGGGAGCGGCGGTTTAGGGGTTAAACACTTTATTTAGGTGTGGCGGGGTCCGGGAGCGGTGGATTAGGGGTTAATACATATAATGTAGGTGGCGGTGGGCTCCGGGAGCATCGGTTTAGGGGTTAATACACTTTATTAGGTATTGCGATGGGGGATTGGGGTTGACAGGTAGATAGACATTGCACATGCGTTAGGTGTTAGTTTTTTTTTTTAAGGCATTTTAGGGAGTTACGGGGCTCCAATACTCAGAGCAAGGCCTGCTACGGCTGCATTTTATGGCGAGGTGAAAATGGAGTAAGTAAGGCCTTGCGCTGGATATTGGATACCAAATTGCATGGGTTTTATATGTTAGTCTATGGGGAAAGAAACTACGTCCGATGGGTGAAATACACGTGCCGCATTTATATGCGGCGCTGTATATAGGATACCAAACCCGCGCAAAAACCGGCGGCACCGGCTTTTGCGGGCGACGCTGTATATCGGATGGGGCCCCAGCACTCTCTGCCCCTGTGTTTACCGTCTGAAGTTGTTTTGGGATCTTGAGTGTAAGTGGATGAGACCTTTTAGATGCATTTTGCACTAACTCCTTATTGTATCCCTTACTTAAACATTCTTCTGATGGAGTTAATGGTTTGCATGAACATAAGCATGGTAAGGCCTGCATTCAAGGTAACAACATAGCAGCACCAAAAGCAGTGCTTCCTAAACTTATAAGAGGCATGTTGCTTCATGTACTTGGGGCCCATAGAATCTTCAATTTTCTCTTTCAGGTGGAAGACCTATACAGAATGCTCAAATAGGTTAATGCATTTACCCTCTGTAATTATTTTTTTTATTTTTTTGCTACCTTACTCTGCAAATGGGTAAGCAAGGGGCTAACATGACACTGATATATGTCCCCTTACACATCCACTTAACTACATTAGTGTTTACCCTGGAAAAAGCCACAGAGCTGCCTGCCAATACCTGCACACTCTCTAATGCACTCTTTGCTGCTGTGGTGCCAGTTCTAGACCCACTATACACTACTACAGAATTACCTACACTATTTGACCCTTTTACCTCCACGAGTTTCTTTAACATCCTAAAAATATTGCTCTGGTCTTTATTAGCTAACACTAAGGGTTCCTTCCTATCAAACCCTGACTCAGTAAATGAATCAAAACTAGTTGTGTGATGGTACATATGGAAACTGACTCACCAAATTCAGAAATTCTTTACATCTTAAATCTAGCAGACAGGATGACAAAAATTGAGATAAGATCCCTAGCAATTTGCCCCAGAAGATTCCAAAGGAGAAGACCTCCCATGGAACAGTGAGGTTTTGCAATGCTTGTCTGATTAAACATTACCTGCTGGGTAGAAAAAGAAGAAACAGGAGTATCCAGGCTTGGACCAGGTTGCTCACTGCATGCACCCAAAAAAATGTTGCTGCCTGCAACTTGCAGCACTACAAATAAACACAGTTGAATTACCAAATTATGGACCACATTCATACTAGACTCCACATTGGCCTGCAGGCATATATTGATACTGCCCCTTGCAAAAGAAAAACAGCAATTCTGGATATATGGATATTAACATTCATACTTCTTTATGAATATGTGACATGTTGCCCCTGCACTGACCTGTAGGCCCATTACCTGCACTCACTATGATTACATTGTCCTCAAGAACAGCTCCAGTAGTATTGCACCTCCTTGTCTGGACCCCACTACCAGCCCAGTGTATTGCCTGTTTACTTGGGAAATTAGGCAAATCAAAGGTCAAAAGGGGTTTAACTAGGGCATTTCTACTAGACCTAGGCCTTTACTACAAACTTCCAGCACTGTGAGTTGTGGAGAAAAGATGGTGGAAGAGGCAAGACCAGATTCCATGATGTGAAGGCCTAACCCAAACACACAGTGACCATGCCTTCTACCACAACTTGATTGACTGTAAAACCTCTGGGTAAGGAGGGCAAAGACATTTTCTTGAAAATGGTGAATAGATTACAGGAGGTGGTATGTGGACCCTGACCCAGAACCAAACAAGAAGGTGAAGGGGAATGGCATACAGCATTGATGTGTTTTGGGGGAGACAGACAAAGGGGCATCAGTGAATACAGCATAAATGTTAGAAAAGCCAGCAACAGCACCAGTAGGTAAAGTAGAGGCTGCACAATGGGGCTTAGGTAAAGGAAGTAGCAAAACTAAACAAAGAAAAAGAAGAGAAAAATTTCTGGATAAGAGCAATGCCAGTAAAAGTTTTTAGAAATAGATGACCCAGACATGGGGTAAACAGTATCCTCTATCTTAGAGATAGCATCCTTCCTTCCACAGGTCCAGAATGAAAATATATTATAGAAGATCTTCCCTGTAGTGCCAGGTAGGCAAAAAAGTCTGGCATGCTATATAGCATTAAACAGGCAGCAGGAAACATTCAAGAAAAGCGAGGCAGAAACAAGTCTGCTTTGCACTTATTTAACTTAAAGGGACAAAATACTCATATGCTAAATCACTTGAAACTGATGCAGTATAACTGTAAAAAGCTGACAGGAAAATATCACCTGAGCAACTCTATGTAAAAAAGGAAGATATTTTACCTCACAATCTCCTCAGCTCAGTAGAGTTAGTTCTGTGTAAAAAGTTATACTCAGTTGCTCCCAGCTGCAGGTAAAAAAATTAAAAAAATGAAGAAATGAACAGCAGCCAATCAGCATCAGCAGTGCTGAGGTCATGAACTCTTACTGTGATCTCATGAGATTTGACTTAACTCTCATGAGATTTCATAGTAAGCATCCTTTACCTGATTGGTGAAATAATATGAGAGTTCACGATGCTCATCCCTTCAGTTGTCCCGGGACAGACACACTAAAATGCTGCTTAGAAATCCTTTACAATGGGAGGTGGCTACTGAGGATTTTTTGAGGTAAAATATCTTTCTTTTTTACATAGAGATGTTCAGGTGATATTTTCTAGTCAGCTTTTTACAGCTATGCTGCATCACTTTCAAGTGTTTAAACATTTGGGTATTATGGCCCTTTAAGTGCAAATTTACCCTCTCATATGCAAGTTCTCTTTCCTTTGCTTCACAATCATTATCACTGTGCTGTTTACTTCCAGTACTCATGTAACTCTCTGTGGGTATTGTGCAGAAAAAGAATCTACACCACATACCGCACATAGGGCCAGATTACAAGTTCAGCACTAAATATCGCTTGCATGCAAGCAATATTAGTGCTTCACTTTATAATACCAGCAAACGATAATGTGCGCTAGTATTACAAGTTAATCACATTGCGGTCACAATAGCGTTCTTCCATAGGGTCCTATGGGAGCCTCGTTCTAATGCCATCACAGACGGCATCAGAACCTCATGCAGGGAAGTACGTATGTAGTTCAGCGATGGGCAGCATTTTTTAATATATATGTATATGAATATATACATATTTATTTATGTGTTACTATGTGTATATATACACATATTAACGCATAAATATATATGTATATAATCATATACATATATTTACATTGCGGTCTATGGGAACACACAGTACCCATAGACCACAAAGTAAAGGCACTTTGCAGTGCTGTTTTGTTTTTTCTAACACCCCACTCCAACCAACTTTAAAGCCCCAAAAACTGCCTAGTGCATTTTTATTTATTTTTTTAAATAAAATGCTAGATTTTTTTATTTACTTTTTATTTATAAAAATTAGAATGCACCCTATTATGAAGGCATTGGGGCACTTTTAATAAAATAAACAAGAGATCTAATCTCTGGTTAATTTTCAGAGGGCTAATTGATACCACAAGCTTGTGGTAGCAATAACCAGCCACTTTTAATGGCTAGTTATCTCGCTAATAATTTAGCGCTCCACTTTTAATCTAGCTGTATTCTTTACTTGACTAAACATAAAAACTAGATATAACAGAAGAAAGAAAGCATTCAAATCAGATTTGTTTGAAGTTTATTATTGTTTCAAGTGGTAACTTTATAATAAACTATTACTTACAAATACACTTATTTTTCATGTGAGGTACTCAAGTATGAAGAAAAGTATGAAGAAAAGCATTTAATAGTAACTTTTTTTTCATGAAATCAAAACAAACCTCTGTATTGTTTTTTGATGTTCTTAACAACTGACATCAAATGATTGGGCTGATTGAACACACTACAAACCGTGCTGTCTCTTTTTTGTAGACCTTGTGATGTTGCCACCAGCTTCCATGTTGATGTCACAAGGTGCGGGGCTAACTGATGGAGCTGGCAGTGAGCGCTGGTATTACAAGTCGACGGCAATGCGAACGCGAGCTCGTGTTCACATTTCTGGGAAGCATTCTGGTCACAAGAGTGTACTTCAGTGAGCTCCAATGAGATCCTGGTTCTGATGCTGTCAGAGACGGCACAGAACCTAAGCACTTTGAAGGGGGTAAGTAGCGCAGTGATGGCAGCAATATTAAATATATATGTATATGATTATATAGGGTGAAAAAGTGATATACCGGCACCCTCTTATAGACAGGTTAAAACATGAACTTCTTTATTGGTCACATTAAAAATTACACAAGAACAACAGCCAGAACATGTCCAGGTGTTGGTGATTGGCCTATCCCAGCCCAGCTACGGCAAAGGAGCTACCAGAGGCTGAATTGAGGAAGTGGTCTAGTATCTAAGCAGCCAGGAGAGTACTAAGGCTGAGGTAGCACATTTATGAAGTAATGGCTGCACAGACCCCAGTGGCGTGAGGACAAAGGACCGGAGCTCAGCTGATTGACCCAGAAGATCGGCGAGGAACTGGTTGCCCGGGTGGTAAGCTGACTGAATGTGTATCCTATGAAGTCTGCAAGTGCCAGAAACTGGGGAATCTGAGGCCATTTGTGCTTTTTTGGAATGTTTTGTTTCACAAGTCTTGTATCTGTACTCACTTATACTGACATCCATCAATGCTTGTGTGCTCTGTATGCTGATTTTGGTTCATTTACACGGGAGTAAGGAGGACCGGGCTGGAGCTGAGTTTACCAGTGTTTGTTTTCTTTGTTTGCTATATGATTATATACATATATATATTTATGTGTTAATGTGTATACAAACATATTAAAGGGATATGAAAGTCAAAATTAAACTTGCATGATTTAGATAGAGCATTTCTTTTTATGACACGTTTAAATTCAATTCTATTTTCAAATGTGCTTCATTCTCTTAGTATCCCTTGTTAAAAAATGAATACGCACATATCATACACTAGTGGGAGCTGCTGCTAATTGGTGCCTGCACACATTTGTCTCTTGTGATTGGATAACTAGCGGCTAGATTATGAGTTGTGCGTTAGGCTTAAAAAGCAGTGTTAGCTGGTCCTAATGCTGCTTTTTAACGCCCGCTGGTATTACGAGTCTTGAAGGTACAGGTGTTTCCCACTCACTTTTTTGGCAAGACTTGGAAATACTGCAAATCCACTTACGTAAATTCCTCTTCTTTCAATGGGACTTGCATAGAGCCGGTATTACGAGTCTGCCAAAAAGTGAGCGGTAGACCCTCTCCTGTCAAGACTGGTACCGCATTTTAAAGTCAGTAGTTAAGAGTTTTACACTACAAAGCCGTAGCATAAAACTCTAAACTAAAGTGCTAAAAAGTACACTAACACTCATAAACTACATATTAACCCTTAAACCAAGGCCCTCCCGCATCGCAAACACTAAAATAAAATTAATAACCCCTAATCTGCTGGTCCAGTCATCGCCGCCACTATAATAAATATATTAACCCCTAAACTGCCACACTCCTGCCTTGCAAACACTCGTTAAATATTATTAACCCCTAATCTGCCGTCCCTAACATCGCCGCCACCTACCTACATTTATTAACCACTAATCTGTCGCCCCCAACGTCGCTGCCACTATATTAAAGTTATTAACCCCTAAATCTAAGTCTAACCGTAACCCTAACACCCCTTAACTTAAATATAATTAAAATAAATCTAAATAAAAATTCCTATCATTAACTAAATTATTCCTATTTAAAACTAAATACTTACCTGTAAAATAACCCTAAGATAGCTACAATATAACTAATAGTTACATTGCAGCTAGCTCAGGGTTTATTTTTATTTTACAGGCAAGTTTTGTATTTATTTTAACTAGGTAGAATAGTTATTAAATAGTTATTAACTATTTAATAACTACCTAGCTAAAATAAATACAAACGTACCTGTAAAATAAAACCTAACCTAAGTTATAATTGCACCTAACACTACATTACAATTAAATAAATTACCTACATTAAATACAATTAAATAAATTAACTAAATTAAATACAATTACCTAAATTAAATTAGCTAAAGTACAAAAAAAACACTAAATTACAAATTACAGAAATTTAAACTAATTACACCTAATCTAATAGCCCTATTAAAATAAAAAAGCCCCCCAAAATAAAAAAAAACCTCTAGCCTAAACTAAACTACCATTGCCTTAAAGTAATCAGCTCTTTTACCTGTAAAAAAAAAATACAAACAACCCCCCCAACAGTAAAACCCACCACCCACATAACCAACCCCCCAAATAAAAATCTAAAAAAAACTAAGCTCCCCATTGCCATGAAAAAGACATTTGGATGGGCATTGCCCTTAAAAGGGCAGTTAGCTCTTTTTCCGCCCAAAGTCCCTAACCTAAAGATAAAACCCACCCAATACACCCTTCAAAAAACCTAACACTAACCCCCTGAAGATCGACTTACCGGGAGAAGTCTTCATGCAAGCCGGGCCGAAGTCCTCAACGAAGCCAGAAGAAGTCTTCATCCAAGCCGGGCGATGTGGTCCTCCAGACGGGCATAAGTCTTCATCCAAGCAGGGCGAAGTGGTCCTCCAGACGGGCAGAAGTCTATCAGCCATTTGGAATCTAAGGGACGCCATCTTGGATGACATCACTTAAAGGTACCTTCATTCTGTGTTAGTCGTCGGATGAAGAGGATGCTCCGCATAGGATGTCTTGAAGATGGACCCGCTCTGCGTCGGATGGATGAAGATAGAAGATGCCATCTGGATGAAGACTTCTGCCCGTCTGGAGGACCACTTCTGCCCGGCGTCCATGAAGACTTCTGCCCGTCTGTAGGACCACTTCGCCCGGCTTTTCAGGGCGATGGGGAACTTAGATTTTTTTAGCAAGTATTTTATTTGGGGGTTGGTTGTGTGGGTGGTGGGTTTTACTGTTGGGGGGTTGTTTGTATTTTTTTATAGGGAAAAGAGCTGATTACTTTGAGGCAATGCCCTGTAAAAAGCCCTTTTAAGGGCTATTGGTAGTTTAGTTTAGGCTAGGGTTTTTATTTATTTTGGGGGGGCTTTTTTATTTTAATAGGGCTATTAGATTAGGTGTAATTAGTTTAAATTTATGTAATTTGTTTTTTATTTTCTGTAATTTAGTGGGGGGGGGGGTTGTACTGTAGCTAATTTAATTTTGGTAATTGTATTTAATTTAGTTAATTTATTTAATTGTATTTAATGTAGGTAATTTATTTAATTGTAGTGTAGTGTTAGGTGTTATGGTAACTTAGGTTAGGTTTTCTTTTACAGGTAAATTTGTATTTATTTTAGTTAGGTAGTTATTAAATAGTTAATAACAATTTAATAACTATTCTACCTAGTTAAAATAAATACAAACTTGCCTGTAAAATAAAAATAAACTCTAAGATGGCTACAATGTAACTATTAGTTATATTGTAGCTATCTTAGGGTTTATTTTATAGGTAAGTATTTAGTTTTAAATAGGAATAATGTAGTTAATTATAGTAATTTTATTTAGATTTATTGTAATTATATTTAAGTTAGGGGGTGTTAGGTTTAGGGTTAGACTTAGGTTTAGGAGTTAATACATGTAGTATAGTGGCGACGACGTTGGGAGCAGCAGATTAGTGGTTAATAAATGTAGGTAGGTGGTGGCGACATTGGGGTGGCACATTAGGGTTTAATAAATATAATGTAGGAGTCGGCGATGTTGGGGGCAGCAGATAAGGGGTTCATAACTATAATATAGGTGGCGGCGGTGTCCGGAGCGGCAGATTAGGTGTTAATAATATAATGTAGGTGTTGGCGATGTCAGAGCGGCAGATTAGGGGTTAATAAGTGTAAGATTAGGGGTGCTTAGACTCGGGGTTCATGTTAGCGTGTGGAAAAACCTAGGTGCAAAATAACTGCCCATGAACTGAGAAAAGTCAAGCGTGCAGCTGCCAAGATGCCACTTGCCACCAGTTTGGCCATATTTCAGAGCTGCAACATCACTGGAGTGCCCAAAAGCACAAGGTGTGCAATACTCAGAGACATGGCCAAGGTAAGAAAGGCTGAAAGACGACCACCACTGAACAAGACACACAAGCTGAAACGTCAAGACTGGGCCAAGAAATATCTCAAGACTGATTTTTCTAAGGTTTTATGGACTGATGAAATGAGAGTGAGTCTTGATGGGCCAGATGAATGGGCCCGTGGCTGGATTGGTAAAGGGCAGAGAGCTCCAGTCCGACTCAGACGCCAGCAAGGTGGAGGTGGAGTACTGGTTTGGGCTGGTATCATCAAAGATGAGCTTGTGGGGCCTTTTCGGGTTGAGGATGGAGTCAAGCTCAACTCCCAGTCCTACTGCCAGTTTCTGGAAGACAAGTTCTTCAAGCAGTGGTACAGGAAGAAGTCTGCATCCTTCAAGAAAAACATGATTTTCATGCAGGACAATGCTCCATCACACGCGTCCAAGTACTCCACAGCGTGGCTGGCAAGAAAGGGTATAAAAGAAGAAAATCTAATGACATGGCCTCCTTGTTCACCTGATCTGAACCCCATTGAGAACCTGTGGTCCATCATCAAATGTGAGATTTACAAGGAGGGAAAACAGTACACCTCTCTGAACAGTGTCTGGGAGGCTGTGGTTGCTGCTGCACGCAATGTTGATGGTGAACAGATCAAAACACTGACAGAATCCATGGATGGCAGGCTTTTGAGTGTCCTTGCAAAGAAAGGTGGCTATATTGGTCACTGATTTGTTTTTGTTTTGTTTTTGAATGTCAGAAATGTATATTTGTGAATGCTGAGATGTTATATTGGTTTCACTGGTAAAAATAAATAATTGAAATGGGTATATATTTGTTTTTTGTTAAGTTGCCTAATAATTATGCACAGTAATAGTCACCTGCACACACAGATATCCCCCTAAAATAGCTATAACTAAAAACAAACTAAAAACTACTTCCAAAACTATTCAGCTTTGATATTAATGAGTTTTTTGGGTTCATTGAGAACATGGTTGTTGTTCAATAATAAAATGAATCCTCAAAAATACAACTTGCCTAATAATTCTGCACTCCCTGTACATTTTATTTCCCCATAGGAATCAATGGGGCTGCGTTAGGGAGTTTTACGCTGCTTTTTGACAGGTGTTAGACTTTTTTTCAGCCGGCTCTCCCCGTTGATTCCTATGGGTAAATTGTGCACGAGCACGTTACACCAGCTCACCGCTGACTTAAAGGGCCACTGTAAGTAAATATTTTCTATGCCTGTTACTAACTAACTACCACAAATACGCTTTTTATCAATAGCATTTCATTAACATATCTCTACCGTATATCAGAAATCTTGTCTGCAAATTTAATTGTTTTCCAAACCCACTCCGTGGGTATCCTTTGCTCTGCTGTACCAATCCGTTTACAATACCTAGGTTTCAAAATGGCGCTTTAAACACAAAGTTATTTTTTTTAAGTATTTTGAACATGCAGTGCTGAAAATAGTGGGCAGGATAACGTGACATCATCTGTGAATAAAAGATATAACTTTTAGAACGTTATGAAACTTCGTTTTGGAGAAAATATAGGTCAGTAGGTTTTAATTAATTTGCATAAATAAAAAGAGAGAAGCGCTCAACCTGGAAACGAACAATAGCATAATAGCTTGTTCTATGGCTAGTTACCACCCAAGAAGCAGCCTCTTTTTGCTCAACATGTGCCTTTCACAGAGAAAAACTTTCCTGAAGCATATCAGTCTGATCCTGACTTCACAATGCAGTCCAGCCCCGAAATACCAGGCAATTCTTCTATGAACGAGAGAAACAGCAAAACCCCAGACGTACGTTTCGGCCTATTGTGGGCCTCGTCAGTGAGGTGCAGCCATATCCCTCTAGGCACACTGAGCAACGGGTCCACGTCTGGATTCCCGCATCACACTTAGGGAGACTTCCCAAAATGTCATAATTTGCATAAATAAAAAGAGAGAAGCGCTCAACCTGGAAACGAACAATAGCATAATAGCTTGTTCTATGGCTAGTTACCACCCAAGAAGCAGCCTCTTTTTGCTCAACATGTGCCTTTCACAGAGAAAAACTTTCCTGAAGCATATCAGTCTGATCCTGACTTCACAATGCAGTCCAGCCCCGAAATACCAGGCAATTCTTCTATGAACGAGAGAAACAGCAAAACCCCAGACGTACGTTTCGGCCTATTGTGGGCCTCGTCAGTGAGGTGCAGCCATATCCCTCTAGGCACACTGAGCAACGGGTCCACGTCTTGATTCCCGCATCACACTTAGGGAGACTTCCCAAAATGTCATAATTTGCATAAATAAAAAGAGAGAAGCGCTCAACCTGGAAACGAACAATAGCATAATAGCTTGTTCTATGGCTAGTTACCACCCAAGAAGCAGCCTCTTTTTGCTCAACATGTGCCTTTCACAGAGAAAAACTTTCCTGAAGCATATCAGTCTGATCCTGACTTCACAATGCAGTCCAGCCCCGAAATACCAGGCAATTCTTCTATGAACGAGAGAAACAGCAAAACCCCAGACGTACGTTTCGGCCTATTGTGGGCCTCGTCAGTGAGGTGCAGCCATATCCCTCTAGGCACACTGAGCAACGGGTCCATGTCTGGATTCCCGCATCACACTTAGGGAGACTTCCCAAAATGTCATAATTTGCATAAATAAAAAGAGAGAAGCGCTCAACCTGGAAACGAACAATAGCATAATAGCTTGTTCTATGGCTAGTTACCACCCAAGAAGCAGCCTCTTTTTGCTCAACATGTGCCTTTCACAGAGAAAAACTTTCCTGAAGCATATCAGTCTGATCCTGACTTCACAATGCAGTCCAGCCCCGAAATACCAGGCAATTCTTCTATGAACGAGAGAAACAGCAAAACCCCAGACATACGTTTCGGCCTATTGTGGGCCTCGTCAGTGAGGTGCAGCCATATCCCTCTAGGCACACTGAGCAACGGGTCCACGTCTGGATTCCCGCATCACACTTAGGGAGACTTCCCAAAATGTCATAATTTGCATAAATAAAAAGAGAGAAGCGCTCAACCTGGAAACGAACAATAGCATAATAGCTTGTTCTATGGCTAGTTACCACCCAAGAAGCAGCCTCTTTTTGCTCAACATGTGCCTTTCACAGAGAAAAACTTTCCTGAAGCATATCAGTCTGATCCTGACTTCACAATGCAGTCCAGCCCCGAAATACCAGGCAATTCTTCTATGAACGAGAGAAACAGCAAAACTCCAGACGTACGTTTCGGCCTATTGTGGGCCTCGTCAGTGAGGTGCAGCCATATCCCTCTAGGCACACTGAGCAACGGGTCCACGTCTGGATTCCCGCATCACACTTAGGGAGACTTCCCAAAATGTCATAATTTGCATAAATAAAAAGAGAGAAGCGCTCAACCTGGAAACGAACAATAGCATAATAGCTTGTTCTATGGCTAGTTACCACCCAAGAAGCAGCCTCTTTTTGCTCAACATGTGCCTTTCACAGAGAAAAACTTTCCTGAAGCATATCAGTCTGATCCTGACTTCACAATGCAGTCCAGCCCCGAAATACCAGGCAATTCTTCTATGAACGAGAGAAACAGCAAAACCCCAGACGTACGTTTCGGCCTATTGTGGGCCTCGTCAGTGAGGTGCAGCCATATCCCTCTAGGAACACTGAGCAACGGGTCCACGTCTGGATTCCCGCATCACACTTAGGGAGACTTCCCAAAATGTCATAATTTGCATAAATAAAAAGAGAGAAGCGCTCAACCTGGAAACAAACAATAGCATAATAGCTTGTTCTATGGCTAGTTAGCACCCAAGAAGCAGCCTCTTTTTGCTCAACATGTGCCTTTCACAGAGAAAAACTTTCCTGAAGCATATCAGTCTGATCCTGACTTCACAATGCAGTCCAGCCCCGAAATACCAGGCAATTCTTCTATGAACGAGAGAAACAGCAAAACCCCAGACGTACGTTGCGGCCTATTGTGGACCTCATCAGTGAGGTGCAGCCATATCCCTCTAGGCACACTGAGCAACGGGTCCACGTCTGGATTCCCGCATCACACTTAGGGAGACTTCCCAAAATGTCATAATTTGCATAAATAAAAAGAGAGAAGCGCTCAACCTGGAAACGAACAATAGCATAATAGCTTTTTCTATGGCTAGTTACCACCCAAGAAGCAGCCTCTTTTTGCTCAACATGTGCCTTTCACAGAGAAATACTTTCCTGAAGCATATCAGTCTGATCCTGACTTCACAATGCAGTCCAGCCCCGAAATACCAGGCAATTCTTCTATGAACGAGAGAAACAGCAAAACCCCAGACGTACGTTTCGGCCTATTGTGGGCCTCGTCAGTGAGGTGCAGCCATATCCCTCTAGGCACACTGAGCAACGGGTCCACGTCTTGATTCCCGCATCACACTTAGGGAGACTTCCCAAAATGTCATAATTTGCATAAATAAAAAGAGAGAAGCGCTCAACCTGGAAACGAACAATAGCATAATAGCTTGTTCTATGGCTAGTTACCACCCAAGAAGCAGCCTCTTTTTGCTCAACATGTGCCTTTCACAGAGAAAAACTTTCCTGAAGCATATCAGTCTGATCCTGACTTCACAATGCAGTCCAGCCCCGAAATACCAGGCAATTCTTCTATGAACGAGAGAAACAGCAAAACCCCAGACGTACGTTTCGGCCTATTGTGGGCCTCGTCAGTGAGGTGCAGCCATATCCCTCTAGGCACACTGAGCAACGGGTCCATGTCTGGATTCCCGCATCACACTTAGGGAGACTTCCCAAAATGTCATAATTTGCATAAATAAAAAGAGAGAAGCGCTCAACCTGGAAACAAACAATAGCATAATAGCTTGTTCTATGGCTAGTTACCACCCAAGAAGCAGCCTCTTTTTGCTCAACATGTGCCTTTCACAGAGAAAAACTTTCCTGAAGCATATCAGTCTGATCCTGACTTCACAATGCAGTCCAGCCCCGAAATACCAGGCAATTCTTCTATGAACGAGAGAAACAGCAAAACCCCAGACATACGTTTCGGCCTATTGTGGGCCTCGTCAGTGAGGTGCAGCCATATCCCTCTAGGCACACTGAGCAACGGGTCCACGTCTGGATTCCCGCATCACACTTAGGGAGACTTCCCAAAATGTCATAATTTGCATAAATAAAAAGAGAGAAGCGCTCAACCTGGAAACGAACAATAGCATAATAGCTTGTTCTATGGCTAGTTACCACCCAAGAAGCAGCCTCTTTTTGCTCAACATGTGCCTTTCACAGAGAAAAACTTTCCTGAAGCATATCAGTCTGATCCTGACTTCACAATGCAGTCCAGCCCCGAAATACCAGGCAATTCTTCTATGAACGAGAGAAACAGCAAAACTCCAGACGTACGTTTCGGCCTATTGTGGGCCTCGTCAGTGAGGTGCAGCCATATCCCTCTAGGCACACTGAGCAACGGGTCCACGTCTGGATTCCCGCATCACACTTAGGGAGACTTCCCAAAATGTCATAATTTGCATAAATAAAAAGAGAGAAGCGCTCAACCTGGAAACGAACAATAGCATAATAGCTTGTTCTATGGCTAGTTACCACCCAAGAAGCAGCCTCTTTTTGCTCAACATGTGCCTTTCACAGAGAAAAACTTTCCTGAAGCATATCAGTCTGATCCTGACTTCACAATGCAGTCCAGCCCCGAAATACCAGGCAATTCTTCTATGAACGAGAGAAACAGCAAAACCCCAGACGTACGTTTCGGCCTATTGTGGGCCTCGTCAGTGAGGTGCAGCCATATCCCTCTAGGAACACTGAGCAACGGGTCCACGTCTGGATTCCCGCATCACACTTAGGGAGACTTCCCAAAATGTCATAATTTGCATAAATAAAAAGAGAGAAGCGCTCAACCTGGAAACAAACAATAGCATAATAGCTTGTTCTATGGCTAGTTAGCACCCAAGAAGCAGCCTCTTTTTGCTCAACATGTGCCTTTCACAGAGAAAAACTTTCCTGAAGCATATCAGTCTGATCCTGACTTCACAATGCAGTCCAGCCCCGAAATACCAGGCAATTCTTCTATGAACGAGAGAAACAGCAAAACCCCAGACGTACGTTGCGGCCTATTGTGGACCTCATCAGTGAGGTGCAGCCATATCCCTCTAGGCACACTGAGCAACGGGTCCACGTCTGGATTCCCGCATCACACTTAGGGAGACTTCCCAAAATGTCATAATTTGCATAAATAAAAAGAGAGAAGCGCTCAACCTGGAAACGAACAATAGCATAATAGCTTTTTCTATGGCTAGTTACCACCCAAGAAGCAGCCTCTTTTTGCTCAACATGTGCCTTTCACAGAGAAATACTTTCCTGAAGCATATCAGTCTGATCCTGACTTCACAATGCAGTCCAGCCCCGAAATACCAGGCAATTCTTCTATGAACGAGAGAAACAGCAAAACCCCAGACGTACGTTTCGGCCTATTGTGGGCCTCGTCAGTGAGGTGCAGCCATATCCCTCTAGGCACACTGAGCAACGGGTCCACGTCTGGATTCCCGCATCACACTTAGGGAGACTTCCCAAAATGTCATAATTTGCATAAATAAAAAGAGAGAAGCGCTCAACCTGGAAACGAACAATAGCATAATAGCTTGTTCTATGGCTAGTTACCACCCAAGAAGCAGCCTCTTTTTGCTCAACATGTGCCTTTCACAGAGAAAAACTTTCCTGAAGCATATCAGTCTGATCCTGACTTCACAATGCAGTCCAGCCCCGAAATACCAGGCAATTCTTCTATGAACGAGAGAAACAGCAAAACCCCAGACGTACGTTTCGGCCTATTGTGGGCCTCGTCAGTGAGGTGCAGCCATATCCCTCTAGGCACACTGAGCAACGGGTCCACGTCTGGATTCCAGCATCACACTTAGGGAGACTTCCCAAAATGTCATAATTTGCATAAATAAAAAGAGAGAAGCGCTCAACCTGGAAACGAACAATAGCATAATAGCTTGTTCTATGGCTAGTTACCACCCAAGAAGCAGCCTCTTTTTGCTCAACATGTGCCTTTCACAGAGAAAAACTTTCCTGAAGCATATCAGTCTGATCCTGACTTCACAATGCAGTCCAGCCCCGAAATACCAGGCAATTCTTATATGAACGAGAGAAACAGCAAAACCCCAGACGTACGTTTCGGCCTATTGTGGGCCTCGTCAGTGAGGTGCAGCCATATCCCTCTAGGCACACTGAGCAACGGGTCCACGTCTGGATTCCCGCATCACACTTAGGGAGACTTCCCAAAATGTCATAATTTGCATAAATAAAAAGAGAGAAGCGCTCAACCTGGAAACGAACAATAGCATAATAGCTTGTTCTATGGCTAGTTACCACCCAAGAAGCAGCCTCTTTTTGCTCAACATGTGCCTTTCACAGAGAAAAACTTTCCTGAAGCATATCAGTCTGATCCTGACTTCACAATGCAGTCCAGCCCCGAAATACCAGGCAATTCTTCTATGAACGAGAGAAACAGCAAAACCCCAGACGTACGTTTCGGCCTATTGTGGGCCTCGTCAGTGAGGTGCAGCCATATCCCTCTAGGCACACTGAGCAACGGGTCCACGTCTGGATTCCCGCATCACACTTAGGGAGACTTCCCAAAATGTCATAATTTGTATAAATAAAAAGAGAGAAGCGCTCAACCTGGAAACGAACAATAGCATAATAGCTTGTTCTATGGCTAGTTACCACCCAAGAAGCAGCCTCTTTTTGCTCAACATGTGCCTTTCACAGAGAAAAACTTTCCTGAAGCATATCAGTCTGATCCTGACTTCACAATGCAGTCCAGCCCCGAAATACCAGGCAATTCTTCTATGAACGAGAGAAACAGCAAAACCCCAGACGTACGTTTCGGCCTATTGTGGGCCTCGTCAGTGAGGTGCAGCCATACACCTCTAGGCACACTGAGCAACGGGTCCACGTCTGGATTCCCGCATCACACTTAGGGAGACTTCCCAAAATGTCATAATTTGCATAAATAAAAAGAGAGAAGCGCTCAACCTGGAAACGAACAATAGCATAATAGCTTGTTCTATGGCTAGTTACCACCCAAGAAGCAGCCTCTTTTTGCTCAACATGTGCCTTTCACAGAGAAAAACTTTCCTGAAGCATATCAGTCTGATCTTGACTTCACAATGCAGTCCAGCCCCGAAATACCAGGCAATTCTTCTATGAACGAGAGAAACAGCAAAACCCCAGACGTACGTTTCGGCCTATTGTGGGCCTCGTCAGTGAGGTGCAGCCATATCCCTCTAGGCACACTGAGCAATGGGTCCACGTCTGGATTCCCGCATCACACTTAGGGAGACTTCCCAAAATGTCATAATTTGCATAAATAAAAAGAGAGAAGCGCTCAACCTAAAAAAACGAACAATAGCATAATAGCTTGTTCTATGGCTAGTTAACACCCAAGAAGCAGCCTCTTTTTGCTCAACATGTGCCTTTCACAGAGAAAAACTTTCCTGAAGCATATCAGTCTGATCCTGACTTCACAATGCAGTCCAGCCCCGAAATACCAGGCAATTCTTCTATGAACGAGAGAAACAGCAAAACCCCAGACGTACGTTTCGGCCTATTGTGGGCCTCGTCAGTGAGGTGCAGCCATATCCCTCTAGGCACACTGAGCAACGGGTCCACGTCTGGATTCCCGCATCACACTTAGGGAGACTTCCCAAAATGTCATAATTTGCATAAATAAAAAGAGAGAAGCGCTCAACCTGGAAACGAACAATAGCATAATAGCTTGTTCTATGGCTAGTTACCACCCAAGAAGCAGCCTCTTTTTGCTCAACATGTGCCTTTCACAGAGAAAAACTTTCCTGAAGCATATCAGTCTGATCCTGACTTCACAATGCAGTCCAGCCCCGAAATACCAGGCAATTCTTCTATGAACGAGAGAAACAGCAAAACCCCAGACGTACGTTTCGGCCTATTGTGGGCCTCGTCAGTGAGGTGCAGCCATATCCCTCTAGGCACACTGAGCAACGGGTCCATGTCTGGATTCCCGCATCACACTTAGGGAGACTTCCCAAAATGTCATAATTTGCATAAATAAAAAGAGAGAAGCGCTCAACCTGGAAACGAACAATAGCATAATAGCTTGTTCTATGGCTAGTTACCACCCAAGAAGCAGCCTCTTTTTGCTCAACATGTGCCTTTCACAGAGAAAAACTTTCCTGAAGCATATCAGTCTGATCCTGACTTCACAATGCAGTCCAGCCCCGAAATACCAGGCAATTCTTCTATGAACGAGAGAAACAGCAAAACCCCAGACGTACGTTTCGGCCTATTGTGGGCCTCGTCAGTGAGGTGCAGCCATATCCCTCTAGGCACACTGAGCAATGGGTCCACGTCTGGATTCCCGCATCACACTTAGGGAGACTTCCCAAAATGTCATAATTTGCATAAATAAAAAGAGAGAAGCGCTCAACCTGGAAACGAACAATAGCATAATAGCTTGTTCTATGGCTAGTTACCACCCAAGAAGCAGCCTCTTTTTGCTCAACATGTGCCTTTCACAGAGAAAAACTTTCCTGAAGCATATCAGTCTGATCCTGACTTCACAATGCAGTCCAGCCCCGAAATACCAGGCAATTCTTCTATGAACGAGAGAAACAGCAAAACCCCAGACGTACGTTTCGGCCTATTGTGGGCCTCGTCAGTGAGGTGCAGCCATATCCCTCTAGGCACACTGAGCAACGGGTCCACGTCTGGATTCCCGCATCACACTTAGGGAGACTTCCCAAAATGTCATAATTTGCATAAATAAAAAGAGAGAAGCGCTCAACCTGGAAACGAACAATAGCATAATAGCTTGTTCTATGGCTAGTTACCACCCAAGAAGCAGCCTCTTTTTGCTCAACATGTGCCTTTCACAGAGAAAAACTTTCCTGAAGCATATCAGTCTGATCCTGACTTCACAATGCAGTCCAGCCCCGAAATACCAGGCAATTCTTCTATGAACGAGAGAAACAGCAAAACCCCAGACGTACGTTTCGGCCTATTGTGGGCCTCGTCAGTGAGGTGCAGCCATATCCCTCTAGGCACACTGAGCAACGGGTCCATGTCTGGATTCCCGCATCACACTTAGGGAGACTTCCCAAAATGTCATAATTTGCATAAATAAAAAGAGAGAAGCGCTCAACCTGGAAACGAACAATAGCATAATAGCTTGTTCTATGGCTAGTTACCACCCAAGAAGCAGCCTCTTTTTGCTCAACATGTGCCTTTCACAGAGAAAAACTTTCCTGAAGCATATCAGTCTGATCCTGACTTCACAATGCAGTCCAGCCCCGAAATACCAGGCAATTCTTCTATGAACGAGAGAAACAGCAAAACCCCAGACGTACGTTTCGGCCTATTGTGGGCCTCGTCAGTGAGGTGCAGCCATATCCCTCTAGGCACACTGAGCAACGGGTCCACATCTGGATTCCCCCATCACACTTAGGGAGACTTCCCAAAATGTCATAATTTGCATAAATAAAAAGAGAGAAGCGCTCAACCTGGAAACGAACAATAGCATAATAGCTTGTTCTATGGCTAGTTACCACCCAAGAAGCAGCCTCTTTTTGCTCAGCATGTGCCTTTCACAGAGAAAAACTTTCCTGAAGCATATCAGTCTGATCCTGACTTCACAATGCAGTCCAGCCCCGAAATACCAGGCAATTCTTCTATGAACGAGAGAAACAGCAAAACCCCAGACGTACGTTTCGGCCTATTGTGGGCCTCGTCAGTGAGGTGCAGCCATATCCCTCTAGGCACACTGAGCAACGGGTCCACGTCTGGATTCCTGCATCACACTTAGGGAGACTTCCCAAAATGTCATAATTTGCATAAATAAAAAGAGAGAAGCGCTCAACCTAGAAACGAACAATAGCATAATAGCTTGTTCTATGGCTAGTTACCACCCAAGAAGCAGCCTCTTTTTGCTCAACATGTGCCTTTCACAGAGAAAAACTTTCCTGAAGCATATCAGTCTGATCCTGACTTCACAATGCAGTCCAGCCCCGAAATACCAGGCAATTCTTCTATGAACGAGAGAAACAGCAAAACCCCAGACGTACGTTTCGGCCTATTGTGGGCCTCGTCAGTGAGGTGCAGCCATATCCCTCTAGGCACACTGAGCAACGGGTCCACGTCTGGATTCCCGGGTCCACGTCTTTAATTAATGTTTATTAACTTTAATATGTTAGTTGTTTATCTTAAAAATTATAACAGAAAGTAATCCTTTAAGCAGCGCTGGTATTGAAGTGAGATTTGGAGCAAAATTTTGCTCAATGCTCACCTCTTGTCTTTTAATGACGGGTTTCTGAAAACTCGTAATACCAGCGCTGCAGGTAAGTGAGCGGTGAGGGAAAACTGCTCATTAGCACCGCACAGTCTCTAACGCAAAACTCGTAATCTAGGTGTAGATGTTTTCAGCTAGCTGCCAGTAGTGCAATGCTGTCCCTTCAGCAATGGATAACAAGACAATTAAGCAAATTAAGTAAATTGGAAAGTTGTTTAAAATTGTATGTTCTATCTGAATCCTAAAAGACAAATCTGGGGTTTACTATCCCTTTAACACATGCATATATATGTAAATAAGCATATAATACATATACTGTATATTTATTGGGAACACACAGTTCCAATAGACTGCAATGTAAAGGCACTTTTCAGTGCCGTTTTTTCCCCCACCAACTTTATCCCCAAAATACTGCATAGTGCATTTATTTTATTAAAAAATAAAAATGCCACCATTTTTATTTTTTAATAATATACACTACACTGTATTTTGGGGTGCATTTGTGGTACATTTATAAAATTAACCAGAGATCTGATCTCTGGTTAATTTTATAACAGCTAATTGCTACCGTAAGCTCACAGTAGCAACAACCAGCCACTTGTAATGGCTGTTTATTTATCACGTGCCCGCAAGTGGGCAAGTTTGCCAGTTTGAGGGCGCGCAATAAATTAGCGCTCCATTTTTAATCTAGCCCTAAACATTTTCTATTTCTTATCACCTTTAAAATATTAACTTTCAAATTGGAAAACAGAAGTGAAATATTAAAATGATTTATTATACCACTAAGATTCATATTTCACAGCTTCTAAGGAAATGCTAAATAGAGAGGCAAATATTGTGAAACATTGGCTCTGTCAGGAAGAACATTTCGCCTTTTAGTTTTAAATGGCTGTCTCCATATAAACAACTCAACTTTGTCTTATACATTTTTTATTTTACTCTGCTCTATTTCATAAAATCTTGATTTTCAGTTCTTTAAAGTTCTCTACTCTTCCCATTATTTTTCAAAATAAACTGATGCAACTCCTTAAAATGTTCAAACAACCAAGCACCCCCACCAACACATTCACTTTGTTCAAATATAATTCAAGTGAAACTACATGGCATTGTTACTAGTAGGGATGGGCGAATGTGTAAATTTTCGAATTTCGAATGTAGAACGAATGTTATTATCGAAATTCGAATTCTAAATCCGAATGTCGATAAGAACGAATATTCTTAAAAATTCGAAAATCGAATGTTATTTACAGTTTTTGAATGTCAATTTCGAATTCGAATGTTTATAATTATATCGAATGTCCACATTTGAAATTTCGAATTTAACATTCTATTTAACAAATACTATTCAGAAGTTCAATAGTTCATGTGGTAGGGCGGGAATCTAGTAAATCGATACATAATAGATACAAATATATCATTTAGAATGTTTCCATATAGAATATTGCATAATTTGAATATTACATTTAACCCCTTAACGACCGAGGACGTGCAGGGTACGTCCTCAAAAAAAGGCAGTTAACGCCTGAGGACGTACCCTGCACGTCCTCGGTGTGGAAAGCAGCGTGCACGGGGCGGGAGCGGGAGGGAACGCTACACTACAGAAAATCAAAGTTTGAAAAGTTTGAGAAAGGGGTATTTGAATTAAAAAAATATGTAAATTGAATGTATCTAGGAGGGGGTGGGGGGTTGGTCTTTGGTGGGGCAGGGAGCTACACTACAGAAAAGGGGAAAAAATGAAAAAATATAAGCAATTTTATTCTAAACTGGGTACTGGCAGACAGCTGCCAGTACCCAAGATGGCGGCCATTAAGACAGAGGGGGAGAGCTGTTTGGTGGGGGATCAGTCAGGTTGGGGGCTAAAGGGGGGTCCTACAGAGCAGCATATGTAAATATGCCTTTTCTTTTAAAAAAAAAAGCCCAAATATAGCTTTTATTTTAGTACTGGCAGAGTTTCTGCCAGTACTTAAGATGGCGGGGACAATTGTGGGGTGGGGGAGGGAAGAGAGCTGTTTGGGAGGGATCAGGGGGTCTGATGTTTCAGTTGGGAGGCTAAGCTCTACACTAAAGCTAAAATTAACCCTGCAAGCTCCCTACAAGCTACCTAATTAACCCCTTCACTGCTAGCCATAATACGTGTGATGCGCATTTAGCGGCCTAAGTACCAAAAAGCAACGCCAAAGCCATATGTGTCTGCTATTTCTGAACAAAGGGGATCACAGAGAAAAATTTACAACCATTTATGCCATAATTGCACAAGCTGTTTGTAAATAATTTCAGTGAGAAACAAAAAGTTTGTGAAAAAGGGAACTTTTTTTTTTATTTGATCGCATTTGGCGGTGAAATGGTGGCATGTAATATACCAAAATGGGCCTAGATCAATACTTTGGGTTGTCTGCTACACTAGACTAAAGCTAAAATTAACCCTACAAGCTCCCTACAAGCTCCCTAATTAACCCCTGCACTGCTGGGCATAATACACGTGTGGTGCGCAGCGGCATTTAGCGGCCTTCTAATTACCAAAAAGCAATGCCAAAGACATATATGTCTGCTATTTTTGAACAAAGGGGATCCCAGAGAAAATTTTACAACCATTTATGCCATAATTGCACAAGCTGTTTGTAAATAATTTCAGTGAGAAACCGAAAGTTTGTGAAAAAGTGAACGATTTTTTGTATTTGATCGCATTTGGCGGTGAAATGGTGGCATGAAATATACCAAAACTGGCCTAGATCAATACTTTGGGATGTCTTCTAAAAAAAAATATATACATGTCAAGGGATATTCAGGGATTCCTGAAAGATATCAGTGTCCCAATGTAACTAGCGCTAATCTTGAATAAAATGGTTTGGAAATAGCAAAGTGCTACTTGTATTTATGGCCCTATAACTTGCAAAAAAAGCAAAGAACATGTAAATATTGGGTATTTCTAAACTCAGGACAAAATTTAGAAAATATTTAGCATGGGTGTTTTTTGGTGGTTGTAGATGTGTAACAGATTTTGGGGGTCAAATTTAGAAAAAGTGTGTTTTTTCCACTTTTTTCTCATATTTTATAATTTTTTTTATAATAAATTATAAGATATGATGCAAATAATGGTATCTTTGGAAAGTCCATTTAATGGCGAGAAAAACGGTATATAATATGTGTGGGTACAGTAAATGAGCAAGAGGAAAATTACAGCTAAACACAAACACCGCAAAAATGTAAAAATAGCCTTGGTCCCAAACGGACAGAAAATGGAAAAGTGCTCTGGTCACTAAGGGGTTAAAGAAAGCATTAGAAATACTATTACAAACATATAAATTCGAATTTTTCGAATTCGAATATTGCATAATTCGAATATTACATTTAAAGAAAAAACATTAGAAATACTATTACAATCTAAATTCAAATTTTTTGAATTCGAATACACGTATTGCATAATTCGAATATTACATTTAAAGAAAAAGCATTAAAAATACTATTACAATCTACATTAAAATTTTTCGAATTCGAATATTGCATAATTCGAATATTACATTTAAAGAAAAAGCACTAGAAATACTATTACAATCTAAATTCGAATTTTTCGAATTCCAATATTGCATAATTCAAATATTACATTTAAAGAAAAAGCATTAGAAATACTATTACAATTTACAATCTAAATTCAAATTTTTCGAATTCGAATATTGCATAATTCGAATATTACATTTAAAGAAAAAGCATTAGAAATACTATTACAAACTAAATTCGAATTTTTCGAATTTGAATATTGCATAATTCGAATATTACATTTAAAGGAAAAGCATTAGAAATACTATTACAATCTAAACTCCAATTTTTCGAAAATAATATTTTCGAATGTAATCGTAAAATTCGAAACCGAACATTCGAAAATCGAATGTTAGAATGTTATATAAACATTCGAAATTCTATTCGAACGAATGTGTTAAAATTTGTGCCGTTTTTCGAATGTTGCGAAACATTCGCCCATCCCTAGTTACTAGATATCTGCATTCTGATCCTTTGTGAGGATCCGAATGCGGAACTTAGGATCTGCTCGTTCCATTTGGAATGTTATCGTAGCCAGATTGATTCCTGTTAAAATTCCACACTCTAAGATCTGAATTTAGAGTGGAGATCTTGTGCAGGAATCAATACTGCTATGAAAAAATCTGAATAGAATGATCATCTCCTTACTTCTGCATTCAGATCCTTGTCTGAGACATATGTCTTGGGATGGGCAGGGTAAGAACTATGAAAAGGAATAAGCAAGGCAACAGTCTCACCCACAGCGTTGTCAGAAAGATGTGAAAAAGGAAACACTCACAAAAGTCTCAGAAATATTTTAAATACCATATACTGCTTCTTTTGCCTTAGACTCATATTGGGTTACAAAAATATCATTATAATTTGTGCGCTGTGTTTTCCAACACAAACACAACACAAAAAACTGGCTAGGAATGGCTACCTGGGTATTTGTTATTCAAAATTATCTTAACTACTTTTAGAAATATTGGGGAAAATATTATGTACTAGTCCTAAAGCCCGTTCACACAGGCCATTTTTTGCAGTACAGCGGTCCCACCTCTTGCGCTCTCTCCCTCCCCCTCTCTTTTGCTCTCTCTCTCTCCCCCTCTCTTTTGAGCTCTCTCTCTCCCCTCTCTTTTGTGCTCTCTCTCTCTCTCCCTCTTTCTTTTGTGCTCTCTCTCTCCCCCCTCTCTTTTGCGTTCTCTCTCCCCCCTCTCTTTTGAGCTCTCTCCCCATCTCTTTTGAGCTTTCTCTCTCCCCCCTCTCTTTTGCGTTCTCTCTCTCTCCCCCCCCTCTCTTTTGCTCTCTCTCTCCCCCCTCTCTTTTGCGCTTTCTCTCTCCCCCTCTCTTTTGCGCTCTCTCTCTACCCCTCTCTTTTGCACTCTCTCTCTCCCCCCCTCTCTTTTGTGCTCTCTCTCCCCCTCTCTTTTGCGCTCTCTCTCTCCCCCTCTCTTTTGTGCTCTCTCTTTCCCTCCTCTATTTTGCGCTCTCTCTCTCCCCTCTCTTTTGCGCTCTCTCTCCCCCTCTCTTTTGTGCTATCTCTCTTCCCCATCTCTTTTGCTCTCTCCCCCATCTCTTTTGCGCTCTCTCCCCCCTCTCTCTCCCCTCTCTTTTGCGCTCTCTCTCCCCCCTCTCTTTTGTGCTCTCTCTCCCCTGTCTTTTGCGCTCTCTCTACCACCCTTTCTTTTGCGCTTTCTCTCCCCCTCTCTTTTGCGCTCTCTCTCTCCCCCTCTCTTTTGCGCTCTCTCTCTCCCCCTCTCTTTTGCGCTCTCTCATCCCTCTCTTTTGCACTCTCTCTCCCCCCTCTCTTTTGCGCTCTCTCTCCACCCCTCTCTTTTGTGCTCTCTCTCCCCCCTCTATTTTGCGCTCTTCCCCCTCTCTTTTGCGCTTTTCCCCCCTCTCTTTTGCATTCTCTCTCTCCCCCCCTCTTTTGCGCTCTCTCTTCCCCCCCTCTTTTGCGCTTTCTCTCCCCCTCTCTCTTTTGCTATCTCTATCCCCCCTCTCTTTTGCTGTCTCTCTCCCCCCTCTCTTTTGCTGTCTCTCCCCCTCTCTTTTGCTGTCTCTCTCCCCTCTCTCTTTTGCTGTTTCTCTCCCCCCTCTCTTTTGCGCTCTCTCCCCCCTCTCTTTTGCTCTCTTCCCCCTCTCTTTTGCGCTCTCTCCCCCCTCTTTTGTGCTCTTTCTTCCCCCCTCTCTTATGCGCTCTCTCTCCCCTCTCTCTTTTGCTGTCTCTCTCCCCCCTCTCTTTTGCTGTCTCTCTCCCCCTCTCTCTTTTGCTTTCTCTCTCCCCCTTCTCTTTTGCTGTCTCTATCCCCCCTCTCTTTTGCTGTCTCTCTCTCCCCCCTCTCTTTTGCAGTCTCTCTCACCCCTCTCTTTTGCTGTCTCTCTCCCCTTCTCTCTTTTGCTGTCTCTCTCCCTCCTCTCTTTTGCTGTCTCTCTCCCCCTGTCTTTTGCTGTCTCTCTCCCCCTCTCTATTTCTCTCCCCTCTCTCTATCTCTCTCCCATCTTCCATCTATCGCGCGACTGCGCCCGGCCACGCCCCCTTCACGCCCGGCCATGTCCCTTCACGGCCAATCACGCCCGGCCACGCCCACGCCCGGTCACGCCCACTTCTGCCGTGGCGCAGATCTTCAGCTAGGGACTCAAAGGCCAACACACTTGCCCTTTTATTATATAGGATTGGAATCCTTGTAAATCCCAGCGTTGAATTATTTTAAATAATGTATTTTGCAATGCAGTGCTTAATTACTGATATTTCCTATGAGTTTATGGTCCCTTTAAATATCTACTATATTGAACTGCAAATATTCATTGTGAAAACACAAGTTAGAAATTAAAATACCATTTACAGCACAATAGAGAGTCAAAATATATGTGATGTTTTCCCTTCTAGTTCTTATTATATTTGTAAAATAAGTAGAAATTTCTCTTCTTATTAAAAACTGTAATAAAAGCAGAGAAAAAAGGAGAAAAACAGCAAAAAAAGACTGCTGAATTTTTATATTTATTAACATCAGTTTTCCATGACAGATAGAGTACAGAAAATGAATGTAAAGTATTACGATGTGCATAATTATGTCTTGCAAATTTAAATTGTATAGCCTCTTAGCTCTGTTTAATTAAAATGAACATAGGAAAGAAATTTAAATTCAGGAATCTCCAGATATCTTAAGATATGCACTGTAAATATCTATTGTCTCAGCACACAAATGTTAAGCCTTTTGCATCATACATTGTTTCACCTTTGTAAATTAGTTCAATTTACTAGTAAAATACTCAACATAGATGATGGCTTGTAGACTCACTTCATATTCATTAATCACATTTTCTGGTAGTCACAAAAGCCCACTTAAATTTAAATTAATAAGCACTTGCATTGTAGATAACATTTTCTTGAACACAATATATTCAGGCAAGGTTTGAAGGATCAATTCCTCTTCATTAGGTCAAAATTACATACAATGGTGTTTCCAAGATAAATGCAGAAATTTACTAAGCAGTGCTAGTCAATAAGATATATCAGCATGGAGTGGAATAGAATTGCTAAATAAATATGCTACATAACCTGACAGTTATTTCTATGTTTTTCCCCTCTAGAAATGAGACTGATTTCATTCAGAATATGATGAATGAAACTGGTGTTAATGGTTTATACTAAAAATAAAATGAAAGTCCATACAAGAATCTAAGAGAAAATATCCCTTCTGCATTTTCAAAATTGTCTAAATGTTTACAAAATACAAGCATCTCTTAATTATTTTGGGCTAGAAAATAAGAGTTGCACAAACAATTGCGCTAGAGTTTTAGCGATCACCCTTTTCAATTGCGCTGATATTACAAGTGCGACGAAATTGCCATTTTGCTAGCGCAATCTTAATTTATGCTAGAATCCTTACCGCGTTCTGGAGTTAACTGTTTTGCAAAATTAAAAAGTGTCACAAAACACTTCAAAAATAAATTACAAAGTACAGTTACACTAATATTAACACTGTCTAATAAAAAATATTCATAAAAAATATTGCACAAAAAAGTTATAAGGGCTCAGAGATATGAGTACTCGGGTGTTAGAAAAAGAAAGCTCCCAAAGGGCTTTAACATTGAGATACATACATATACATGTCTACAGATGTATATGTATATATATATAAATTAATTTTTTAAAAATTAAATTTTTAATATAACACACAGAAAAAGTCCAGCACTCACTCACAAGCTCTCAACTAAGATAAAAAGCAGCAATGGAAGAGTTAGTTACCGCATCTGGCCAAATAGGAAAAGCCCAGGTACCTCGTCAAGGTTTCTTTCAAATAAACCTGGGTCCCTAAACAGCCACACAATGCAGGCTCACAATCAAACAACTGTGAAAAAAAGCAACTGTGAAAAAATGGAGGGTGCACAGGCTTATGTAATTTCCCCAAACATATACAAAACACGGGTGGGGTCAGCACTCTCAGGCCGGACCGGGTACACATCCTACGACCCTGCAGCATGCACAGCCCTGGGTGCAAACCAGCACTCTCAGGAAGCTGCACTGTCACCAGAGCCACAGGCAGTTAACCCCAGACAGGCCTGGGTGCAAGGCCCAAACAGGGAAAGTTACAAAAAAAAATTAATATAACACACAGAAAAAGTCCAGCACTCACTCACAAGCTCTCAACTAAGATTAAAAGCAGCAATGGAAGAATTAGTTACCGCATCTGGCCAAATGGGAAAAGCCCAGGTACCTCGTCAAGGTTTCTTTCCAATAAACCTGGGTCCCTAAACAGCCACACAATGCAGGCTCACAATCAAACAACTGTGAAAAAATGGAGGGTGCACAGGCTTATGTAATTTACCCAAACATATAAAAAACATGGGGTGGGGTCAGCATTCTCAGGCCGGACCGGGTACACATCAAATGACCCTGCAACATGCACAGCCCTGGGTGCAAACCAGCACTCTCAGGAAGCTGCACTGTCACCACAGTCACAGGCAGTTAACCCCAGTCAGGCCTGGGTGCAAGGCCCAAACAGGGAAAATTACAAAAAAATATATATTTTAATATAAAACACACAGAAAAAGTCCAGCACTCACTCACAAGCTCTCAACTAAGATTAAAAGCAGCAATGGAAGAATTAGTTACCGCATCTGGCCAAATGGGAAAAGCCCAGGTACATCATCAAGGTTTCTTCCAAATAAACCTGGGTCCCTAAACAGCTATCCCACCCGTGTTTTGTATATGTTTGGGGAGATTACATAAGCCTGTGCACCCTCCATTTTTTCACAGTTGCTTTTTTTCACAGTTGTTTGATTGTGAGCCTGCATTGTGTGGCTGTTTAGGGACCCAGGTTTATTTGGAAGAAACCTTGACGAGGTACCTGGGCTTTTCCCACTTGGGCAGATGCGGTAACTAATTCTTCCAATGCTGCTTTTTATCTTAGTTGAGAGCTTGTGAGTGAGTGCTGGACTTTTTCTGTGTGTTATATTAATTTTTTTTTGTAATTTTCCCTGTTTGGGCCTTACACCCAGGCCTGACTGGGGTTAACTGCCTGTGACTCTGGTGACAGTGCAGCTTCCTGAGAATGCTGGTTTGCACCCAGAGCTGTGCATGTTGCAGGGTCATAGGATGTGTACCCGGTCCGGCCTGAGAGTGCTGACCCCACCCGTGTTTTGTATATATATATATATATATATATATATATATATATATATATATATTAATGTTTTGTATGTGTATATATGTGGTTCTGGTCCTTTCCTTCACAAAGTCTCTCCCCTCCCATGTCAACATTTACCCAATTGACCCCATACTGAGGCCACACAAGGGGCCCCACTAAATAGATTCCCTTAATGTTATACCTACCTAGCACATGACTATTTAGACCCCCACCCATAACATCTGTTTTATTTTTGGTTTAGAATACTTAGTTAAAACAATCCGTTTATGTTGCAAAACTGTAAAAGAAAATACATATAAGAATTGAGCATATTAAAAATATACAAGATTTGTATGTGCTCTATGCACTCAGTCACTATTTGTTGAAATACACAAAATAAGATTTGTATTGTACATTGAACACATTTCTACAGTTTTATTATAAACATGTATAACATTCTGTTTTTTTATGTTAGATGAAAAATATTGTATCTCTGCAGCTAAGTCTCTGAGTGCATGTGTGTCATTGTGTGCCAGAAAAGGTTATAATAAGCTTGCATTTCTGCAATGTAAGATAACAAAATCTGATCTACCACACTCCAGTTTTATGCACTAATACTAATACTGATAATAATAACCAAAATTAAAAGTGCTTAATCAAATGTATGATTAATTGTTATTTATTCAAGTTACTAAATTATTATTTCTAGTCTCATAAGAGCTCTAGGTAGGTTTATGCATATTTCTCCTGTTCATATATTTAATAATATTCTTTCTGCATAATTTAAAAAACATTTTGAACAGTCAGTGTTTAAAATTGCCAAGTTGTTAGATGGAGAACTGCAAAAGAGAACCACAACAAATCTTGTACTATTTAAGGGCCAGATTACAAGTGCAGCACTAATTAACGCTCCTGACACGCTAACCTGACAAGCGCAAAAGCCTCACTAACCTGCAGTCATCAAGAATATCACACACGACATGGTCTGACCACTCAGCAACGCAGGCACAATTCAGATGGCCCAATACTCCCCTTCATCCCTTTATATGGAGACTAGATGATACCATACTGGGGTCTACCAAAAATATATAATATGTGGTATGGGAAGCCCACAAATGTTTCATCAGAGGGGAATTTATTAAATTAAAATCACAAATTAAGAAAGCAGCCAGGAAACAGTACTTAGATATATCTCAGTCACTCTCCGCGGTAGAATAAGCACATAAGCAAAACCCAACAGATCAACAATTATACCTTCAGTTACAAACTATCAGGAAAGAAATGCAGACCTTTTTACTCCAAGAATACAATTTATTGGCATTAAAAACTAAACAACGTTTTCACTGTGAAAGCAATAGAGCGGGGAAACTCTTGGCTAGAGCTCTGAAATTAAAAAAGCTTAAAACTTATATCACACAATTAAAACCCCCTTAAATACATTCACCCACTCTACCTCATACATAATGGCCCAATTTGAAAAATATAATAAAGATTTATACAATATAAAAAATTCAGAAAAGCGGTCAGAACCTTCTATAGATATAAATACATATCTTCAAGAGCTTGATATACCACAGATAACCCACGAGCAAAAAGATAGCCTAGACAACCCCATATCAGCATCAGATATAAAGACAGCCATTCAACAACTGTCTGTAGGGAAAAGTCCAGGACCAGACGGGTTTACTGTTAAGTATTATAAACAATTTGTTGCTATTTTGACCCCTCACTTGCAAAAAATATTTAACAGCATAGACGACTCCACAAATTTTCTTCCCACTATGCTTGAAGCCCATATTTCGATTATTCCTAAACCGGGGAAGGTACTGGATACACCATCAAATTTCAGACATATTTTGTTACTGAATGTGGATGTTAAAATTTATGCCAGGATTATTGCAACCCGTATTAATAACATTTTACCACAATTGATACACCTGAATCAAGTGGGTTTTGTCCCACACCGAGAGGTGACGTATAACACCCTCAAAGTAATACATCTACTAGAATATGCCCAAACACATAAAATTCCGATGTTATTATTAGCAATAGACGCCGAAAAGGCATTTGACCGACTGAATTGGACTTTCCTAAAAGTGACCCTTACCAGATTTGGACAGACAACAATAGACAGAATTTTAACTTTATATTCAAAGCCAACTGCACGCATCAAACTTAATGCCTCATTGACAGACCCCATAAACATATACAATAGAACCCGCCAGGGATGCCATTTATCCCGATTTTGTTTGATTTGACCATGGAAGTTCTGGCATCCAAAATCAGATGTAATAAAAATATACAGGGACTGAGGATCGGAAACTCACATTAAAAACTATCATTATATGCTGACGACGTTATGGTAACTCTAACCTCGCCCCTTCAATCCCTGGAAGCTCTTAAAATGGAGTGTGATTCTTATAGCATACTCTCATATTACAAAATTAACATGACAAAATCAGAAATACTGGGAATTGAGATGCCAGAAACGGAGATGAAACAAATAAGTGAGCTTTTCCACTTCACAATCCAGCGAACATCCATTAGATATTTAGGAATTCAAATAGCAAAGACCGTACAAGAGCTATCAGGGCCGGCGCTTGCCTATAGGCAAGTTAGGCAATGGCCTTAGGGCGCCACAGTATTGGGGCGCAAACAAGCTCAGCCGGTGACAAGCAGCAGCAACATTTTTTTTTTTTTTTCATTTGCGGTCCGCCCCCAGTCCAGGCAACCTTGAATTTTCTTTGGGGGAATTGGGAAATTGGGGTGCCGTGGCGCTTATACTACTGCTGTGCTAATACATACATATTGTCTTAAATTCAAATGTTTCCTGCGCGCACAGCACAGGCTGCATCTGTTCAGTGCGCGCGGGCTTGTAGGGAAAGGAGGAGGGGGTGGAGCTGCTGGAACAGCCAGCTATGCAGGAGCCGCGCTATCCTGGAACAGATTTGTGTTGCAACTTGCAAGTAGCTCAGCAGTTCTGATTTGGCAGCAGTCACTGGTAAAGCAAAGCCTTTACTAAAGCAGTTACTATAGAAAAAACCAAAGCCTGTCCTGTAAAAGGAAGTGTTTATTTAAGCAAACAGCTCAGAAACTTCACCATGCAAAATAGATCAGACAGTTAAGTACAAGTTTACTTTTACTCCTGTCTGAGCTATTTTCCATGCTGCATGTCCTGAACCATTTGCTTAAATAAACGCTTGCTTTGTTTTTTTAAATATATATATATTTGTTCTGATTTTTGCAGGGCTGTTGAATATATGTTAAATGCTAATGTTCTAAAATGGACAATTTTGATTGGGGAGCGCTGAAACCTTAGTGCTATGATTTGTGGGAGTATCTGCTTAATGCAGTCCAAGCTCCGTGCAGAGAGATGCCGTTCTGTGTTAAACGACATGATTAATAAGCCAGGGAGCTGTTCCTGCAGAGAGAGGTCACAATTTAACTGGGAAATCGGACACAAGCCCCTCACAGTAAGCAGAGGGTAGGCAAACAGGAGAGGGGGATTGATAGGGAGAGAGTTTTGCTCGGCTGTGTCTGTAGTGTTCACTGAACTGAAGTGTTTGCTAGTTCAGCTCAACTTGGGGATATAAAGTGATATGACACTTATGCTGCTCTAAACATGTGTGTATGTATGTGTAAATATGTGTGTGTATGTATGTGTAAATGTGTGTATGTATGTGTAAATGTGTGTGTATGTATGTGTAAATGTGTGTGTGTATGTGTAAATATGTGTGTGTATGTATGTGTAAATATGTGTGTATGTATGTGTAAATGTGTGTGTATGTATGTGTAAATATGTGTGTATGTATGTGTAAATATGTGTGTGTATGTATGTGTAAATATGTGTGTGTATGTATGTGTAAATGTGTGTGTATGTATGTGTAAATGTGTGTGTATGTATGTGTAAATGTGTGTGTATGTATGTGTGAATATGTGTGTATGTATGTGTAAATATGTGTGTATGTATGTGTAAATATGTGTGTATGTATGTGTAAATGTGTGTGTGTGTGTGTGTGTGTATGTATGTGTAAATGTGTGTGTATGTATGTGAAAATATGTGTGTGTATGTATGTGTAAATATGTGTGTGTATGTATGTGTAAATGTGTGTGTATGTATGTGTATGTATGTGTAAATGTGTATGTATGTGCAAATATGTATGTGTATGTATGTGCAAATATGTATGTGTATGTATGTGCAAATATGTATGTGTATGTATGTGTAAATGTGTGTGTGTATGTATGTGTAAATGTGTGTGTGTATCTAAGTGTAAATGTGTGTGTATGTATGTGTAAATGTGTATGTATGTGCAAATATGTATATGTATGTATGTGCAAATATGTATGTGTATGTATGTGTAAATGTGTGTGTATGTATGTGTAAATGTGTGTATGTATTTGTAAGTGTGTGTGTGTATGTATGTGTAAATGTATGTGTAAATATGTGTGTGTGTATGTATGTGTAAATATGTATGTGTAAATGTGTGTATGTATGTGTAAATATGTGTGTATGTATGTGTAAATATGTATGTGTAAATGTGTGTATGTATGTGTAAATATGTATGTGTAAATGTGTGTATGTATGTGTAAATATGTGTGTATGTATGTGTAAATATGTATGTGTAAATGTGTGTATGTATGTGTAAATATGTATGTGTAAATGTGTATGTATGTGTAAATATGTATGTGTAAATGTGTGTGTATGTATGTGTAAATATGTGTGTGTATGTATGTGTAAATGTGTGTGTATGTGGCACTCTTGAGAAAGTCACGCCGAGACGTGACGAAACGCGTAGAGAACCGCCCACTGCCCGCCCACCCTCTGAGCTAATCGTTCCTGTGAAGCCGCCCCAGCTCTAAGTCTGCAGCTACGAGCTTGGAGGTTAAAAGAGCCGAGGAACGTTTTGTACTCTCAGCTATAACACACACTTAGCTTGCCATTTCACTTGTCACCTGTTTTAATATCGATTCAGAACTTTGGTCCATAATTGGCATGAATTTATGAACTTTGCTTGGAGGTAATTCCTCAAGGACCCACTCTGACATACCCGTATCTGGCAATACTAAGGAGGATACAAAGGGACAAGCTTACTCTGACATCTCATCAACACAGATGAATGCTGGCATGAGACGATAAGTCTATGGTTTTATTTCATATATATGCTGATTTTATTTTTTTATTTTGTAAGTGGCCATTTGTCGTGTGTATTATTAAATTGATGTTACTCTGCATTTGAGTCCGCGCTCTTCTCTTCTCTATTTTTAGAGAAAAACGTGTTTGCAACCAAGGTCTGTGGAATCACCTGTTCCAGAGGAGCTGCTGGATCCTTTGCTTCATTTCATTTATCAATATATTTTTGGAATAAGTATCAAGAACTGTCCTTATATCTAAAACAACTTTTTGGACTTTGTGTTGTTGCTTTATAATTTTGCACAACTATATATACATATATTTGTCAGATATTGCTATTTATTTATAATATAGAGTATTCTATCGGTTATTTCCAGATCATTGCGCTGCTTTGGTGTGTGTTTTACACACACCAAAAATCTGTATTCTATGTGTAAATATGTGTGTGTGTATGTGTGTGTGTGTGTGTGTGTATGTATGTGTGTGTGTATGTATGTGTGTGTGTATGTATGTGTGTGTGTATGTATGTGTGTGTATGTGTGTGTGTGTGTGCATGTGTGTATGTGTGTGTGTATGTGTGTGTGTGTGTTTGTATATGTATGTGTGTGTAAATTTGTGTGTGTGTTTGTATATATATGTATGTGTGTGTAAATGTGTGTGTAAATGAATTTGTGTGTGTGTGAAAATATGTATGCATGTGTAAAATTGTGTGTGTAGGTAAATGTTGTTACCTGCACATTATTCCATGCAGAAATAGCTACTACACATTACTAGAACATTTTGTTAAGTAGCAGGGTATATCTTTTTTTTTTTTTTTTTTGGGGGGGGGGGCGGCAAAATGTGTCTTTGCCTGTGTAGACAAAAATCCTAGCACCGGCCCTGAGAGCTATTTACCCTTAACTATCAAATAATGTTTAAGGAACTACAACTAGACTTACAGAGTTGGAGTCAGAAACATTTGTCATGGACCGGACGGGTTTACTGTTAAGTATTATAAACAATTTGTTGCTATTTTGACCCCTCACTTGCAAAAAATATTTAACAGTATATACGACTCCACAAATGTTCCTCCCACTATGCTTGAAGCCGATATTTCAATTATTCCTAAACCGGGGAAGGTACCGGATACACCATCAAATTTCAGACCTATTTCGTTACTGAATGTGGATATTAAAATTTATGCCAGGATTATTGCAACCCGTATTAATAAAATTTTACCACAATTGATACACCTGAATCAAGTTGGTTTTATCCCACACCGAGAGGCGAGGGATAACACCCTCTAAGTAATACATCTACTAGAATATGCCCAAACACATAAACACATTTCGCCCAGCATTTGATAAATTGACCCCTTAATATTTTATTTTAACCCCTTAACGACCAATGTACCCTGCAATGTTGCTGCAGTCCTGGGCTTCTCTCTGCCACAATCTCACTCAAAATAGTGAAACTCTGCTATTTCTGCATGCCCCACAAGCGGGGCAATGCAGAAATAGATTTGTAGAGTTGTTGATATAGAGAGGTGGCCCTCTCTGCATCGCACAGCAGTGGTGCTGATCATTGATGGGTGGGAGTGTAAGGAGGGAGGCGGTTGGGCGGCCCATCGCTGGAGGAGGCGGTAGGAGGGTGGGAGTGGGTGGGACCACTACGCCACTCAACACGTGGGGGGGGGGAAAGGGCTGGTTACACCGGGAAGTGAGGGGGAAGGAGGGAGGAAGGGCAATGAGGGGGATCCTATGTGGGTTTCATTGAGGGAAAAGGATCTGGGAGGGGGAGGGTAATGGGGGGGGGCAGATACACTGCCTAAAATTTAAAATGCCTAGTTTGCTGCAAACTGGGTACTGGCAGACAGCTGCCAGTACCTAAGATGGCGGCAATTAGGTAGAGGGGGAGGCTTAGAGAGCTGTTTGGGGGGGATCAAGAAGATTGGGGGTAAGGGGTGATAATACACTGCATAAAACCTAAAAAAATTATAAAAAAAGAAGCTTTTTATTTCTGCCAGTACTTAAGATGGGGTGACCTTTGGGGGTGGGGGATGGAAGAGAGCTGTTTGAAAGGGGTCAGGGAGAGATCAGGGGTGGGATGTGTCAGGTGGGAGACTGCTCTCTACACTAAAGCTAAAATTAACCCTACAAGCTACCTAATTAACCCCTTCACTGCTGGACATAATACAAGTGTGGTGCGCAGCAGCATTTAGCGGCCTTCTAATTACCAAAAAGCAATGCCAAAGCCATATATATCTGCTATTTCTGATATTTGCACAAGCAGTTTGTAAATAATTTCAATGAGAATCCTAAAATTGTGAAAAAGTTAACATTGTTTTTTTTTTATCGCATTTGGCGGTGAAATGATGGCATGAAATATACCAAAATGGGCCTAGATAAATAATTTGGTTTGTCTACTAAAAACAAATATATAGTTTTGATAGATAAATATAGAAAAAAACTCTATTTCTGTTTGAATGTAGTGATGGCAAAAATGCTAAAAATGCTCTGGTCTTTTGGGGAAGTTTTTGTCTGAAAGCCCAGTCCTTAAGGGGTTAACAGCAATGTACCAAAACATGAATTTAGTATCCTAACCTTTCTGAATGGGTTATTAAACCCAAAATGAAAATGCTTCATATAAAAAGATCAGTTTATTTTTTGATAGAAGTAAGATTTGCCTAAAATAAGATAAAATATAATCTAAATTAATCTTCATAAATCTATGTTTGATAATATGGTCTTCATTTGGCTAAGATTCCTTATACTTTTATTTATTCAAATGTTTAGCAGAGGTTATGTACTTTGTATTAGTCTGTTTTTTTTGCAAATTGATGTATTTACTGTAAAGTATGTTATCAGTGAAGAACATTGGAATGTTTAATATGCATTGTGTGCATCGGGTTTCGCCATTTAGGGCCAAATTACAAGTGGAGCATGACTCAAAGGGACAGTCAACACCAAAATTTTTGTTGTTTAAAAAGATAGATAATCCCTTTATTACGCATTCCCCTGTTTTGCATAACGAACACAGTTATAATAATACATGTTTTACCTCTGTGATTACCTTGTATCTAAGCTTCTGCTGACTGCCCCCTTATTGCATTTCTTTTGACAGACTTATATTTTAGCCAATCAATGCTCACTCCTAGGTCACTTCACGTGCATGAGCTCAATATTATCTATATGAAACACATGAACTAATGCCGTCTAGTGGTCAAAATGCATTCCGATTAGAGGCAGTCTTCAAGGTCTAAGAAATTAGCATATGAACCTCCTAGTTTTAGCTTTCAACTAAGAATACCAAGAGAACAAAGCAAAATTGGTGATAAAAGTAAATTGGGAAGTCGTTTAAAATTGCATGCCCTATTTAAATCATGCAAGTTTTTTGGGGACTTGACTGTCCCTTTAACGCTACCGCACGAGTGTTAACTGGGCTAGAAGGAAGTTAAAAGTAAACTGTTTTTGCTTGTGCTCTAACCTGACGAGCGTTAAAAGCTGAACTTAGAATATCACACATGCAATAACCTATTACCCCATAGAAGTCAATGGAGCAAAACAAGCAGGGCCGGCGCTTGCCTATAGGCAAGTTAGGCAATGGCCTTAGGGCGCCACAGTATTGGGGCGCAAACAGGCTCAGCCGGTGACAAGCAGCAGCAACATTTTTTTTTTTTTTTTTTTTTCATTTGCGGTCCGCCCCCAGTCCAGGCAACCTTGAATTTTCTTTGGGGGAATTGGGAAATTGGGGTGCCGTGGCGCTTATACTACTGCCGTGCTAATACATACATATTGTCTTAAATTCAAATGTTTCCCGCGCGCACAGCACAGGCTGCATCTGTTCAGTGCGCGCGGGCTTGTAGGGAAAGGAGGAGGGGGTGGAGCTGCTGGAACAGCCAGTTATGCAGGAGCCGCGCTATCCTGGAACAGATTTGTGTTGCAACTTGCAAGTAGCTCAGCAGTTCTGATTTGGCAGCAGTCAAAGGTAAAGCAAAGCCTTTACTAAAGCAGTTACTATAGAAAAAACCAAAGCCTGTCCTGTAAAAGGAAGTGTTTATTTAAGCAAACAGCTCAGAAACTTCACCATGCAAAATAGATCAGACAGTTAAGTACAAGTTTACTTTTACTCCTGTCTGAGCTATTTTCCATGCTGCATGTCCTGAACCATTTGCTTAAATAAACGCTTGCTTTGTTTTTTTAAATTTATATATATTTGTTCTGATTTTTGCAGGGCTGTTGAATATATGTTAAATGTTAATGTTCTAAAATGGACAATTTTGATTGGGGAGCACTGAAACCTTAGTGCTATGATTTGTGGGAGTATCTGCTTAATGCAGTCCAAGATCCGTGCAGAGAGATGCCGTTCTGTGTTAAACGACATGATTAATAAGCCAGGGAGCTGTTCCTGCAGAGGGAGGTCACAATTTAACTGGGAAATCGGACACAAGCCCCTCACAGTAAGCAGAGGGTAGGCAAACAGGAGAGGGGGATGGGTAGGGAGAGAGTTTTGCTTGGCTGTGTCTGTAGTGTTCACTGAACTGAAGTGTTTGCTAGTTCAGCTCAACTTGGGGATATAAAGTGATATGACACTTATGCTGCTCTAAACATGTGTGTATGTATGTGTAAATATGTGTGTGTATGTATGTGTAAATATGTGTGTGTATGTATGTGTAAATGTGTGTATGTATGTGTAAATGTGTGTGTTTGTATGTGTAAATGTGTGTGTGTATGTGTAAATATGTGTGTGTATGTATGTGTAAATATGTGTGTGTATGTATGTGTAAATGTGTGTGTATGTATGTGTAAATATGTGTGTGTATGTATGTGTAAATATGTGTGTGTATGTATAAATATGTGTGTGTATGTATGTGTAAATGTGTGTATGTATGTGTAAATGTGTGTGTATGTATGTGTAAATGTGTGTGTATATATGTGTAAATGTGTGTGTATGTATGTGTGAATATGTGTGTATGTATGTGTAAATATGTGTGTATGTATATGTAAATTTGTGTGTATGTATGTGTAAATGTGTGTGTGTAGGTATGTGTAAATGTGTGTGTATGTATGTGTAAATGTGTGTGTATGTATGTGTAAATATGTGTGTGTATGTATGTGTATGTATGTGTAAATATGTGTGTGTATGTATGTGTAAATGTGTGTGTATGTATGTGTAAATGTGTATGTATGTGCAAATATGTATGTGTATGTATGTGCAAATATGTATGTGTATGTATGTGCAAATATGTATGTGTATGTATGTGTAAATGTGTGTGTGTATGTATGTGTAAATGTGTGTGTGTATGTATGTGTAAATGTGTGTGTATGTATGTGTAAATGTGTATGTATGTGCAAATATGTATGTGTATGTATGTGCAAATATGTATGTGTATGTATGTGTAAATGTGTGTGTATGTTTGTGTAAATGTGTGTATGTATGTGTAAGTGTGTGTGTGTATGTATGTGTAAATGTATGTGTGTATGTATGTGTAAATATGTATGTGTAAATGTGTGTATGTATGTGTAAATATGTGTGTATGTATGTGTAAATATGTATGTGTAAATGTGTGTATGTATGTGTAAATATGTATGTGTAAATGTGTATGTATGTGTAAATATGTATGTGTAAATGTGTGTGTATGTATGTGTAAATATGTGTGTGTATGTATGTGTAAATGTGTGTGTATGTTTAAATATGTGTGTGTGTGTGTATGTGTGTGTGTGTGTGTATGTGTGTGTGTATGTATGTGTGTGTGTGTGTGTGTGTATGTGTGTGTGTATGTGTGTATGTGTGTGTGTATGTGTGTGTGTGTGTGTGTTTGTATGTGTGTGTTTGTATATGTATGTGTGTGTATGTGTGTGTGTGTTTGTATATATATGTATGTATGTGTAAATGTGTGTGTAAATGAATGTGTGTGTGTGGGTGTGAAAATATGTATGCATGTGTAAAATTGTGTGTGTAGGTAAATGTTGTTACCTGCACATTATTCCATGCAGAAATAGCTACTACACATTACTAGAACATTTTGTTAAGTAGCAGGGTATATCTTTTTTTTTTCTTTTTTTTTTTAGGGGGGGGGGGGGGGGGGGCGGCAAAATGTGTCTTTGCCTGTGTAGACAAAAATCCTAGCACCGGCCCTGAAAACAAGTTGGTAAAAAACACCCTACTCACGTGCAAGCAATTGCATATTCTCAAGTGCGCTAACTCGACATGAAAATATGAACATTTCACATTTCAAAGTTCTTCACATGCAAGAATATGTTCTATTTATTCATAAATTCATATCTCTATATAAATCTGATGGTATTTTGGTACAATATATATCTATACCTATATATATATATATATATATATATACACACACATGATTATATATAGGTATAGATATACACAGATATATATAGGAATATCTATTATAAAATACATAGAATGACAGCACTGGAAAAATGGCTATTTTGGAGGGCCTGGGACCCCAGAGTAGGGCAAGTGCACAGGGTGAAGTTTAGGTTATTGGGTGGACTTACAGGGAAGATATTATCTATAGTGGAACAGGAAGTCTGATCATCTTCTATCCAGACCTGATGGTGAGAAGAAGTTCTTAGCCTCTTTTCACTTGCATCAAGCCCAGAGGGAATGTGAAAGGACTTACATGTTCACCATGGACGACCTACAGGAGCTGTTAATGGCTGCTGCAGCTGTCGCCAGGGATAGAGGTCCTCAGTGGTTGCTGGTGCAGCTGCAGGCTTCAGGTGCTATCCCAGGGAGCAATGGGAATCCGGAGCAGGAAACAGGGAAGGTGCTGTCCCCAAGGGCTAGGCCGGTGAGACATTCGAGGCCGCCAGAGTGCCTCAGTCCGGATGCAGGAGCACGGAGAGGGAGGTCAGCAGTAGACGCATCCTGCTCATCCAGGAAAGGGACCAGAGGACGGCCGGTTGGTAAAAGGTGCGCAGAGGAAAGAGCAGCAGGATCCGGAGCAGCGGGATCGACAGCGGGCAGGAGACGCTGGGCCGCTCTTTCAGGAATAAAATGCTACAAGAGGGGACAAGGTAGGCCCAAATGAGGCATGTGTGAGGGCGGGGGGGGGGGGACCACTGCAAAGGGGGATACCTTGAAAGGGGGGATATCTGCAAAGGAGGGGATCCTTGCAGAGGGGGGACGGGGGTATGTGGGCCAGGATAGTAGGCCTAGGTAGGGGATTGGAGTTAGGCGACATTGGAAACATCTATAAAACTGGGGAGCCTTGCCTGTGGGCGATGATCCAGTTATGGGAGTCCCTGAAGGGGGATATATATTAGATTAGCTTAGCATCTATAGGTGGGGTCAGGTTTCAGGCATAATAGAGAGTGGAAGTAAAAAGGTGTGTGATGTTTAGCTTGGGGCTTATAGGGGTTAGGTAGCAGGGAAGGTGTTTTGGATAGGTTAGTGTGGTACAGCACGGGGGGAGGTTCTAAGTAGGTCCTGGGGGATGGGTATTAGTACCCTGAGTCTGAATGGTATCCTTCCCCACTATTAGGAGGTATAGATAGGGTGGGGTTTTTGGGGTTATGGGATCACGCGGGAGCTGCTGGGGGTGCCATATTGTTTGCATGCTATATTTGCCCTTCTTCTGTGATAGTGCCACAGACTTCAACTCCGGATGGATGTGGGAGGCAAGACAGCAGCGAGATTCAGGAGTGGGATGGGGATTCCCTTGTCATTGAGGATATCCCTAGTGACTTCAATGGCGAGGTGTTTCAGGAGGAGGGTGTTCCGGAGCTGTCTACAACTGGCCAGGTGGGGGAACTGGATGTTTTGGCGCAGCTTTTGGGATTCATTTCTCCCCCTCTGGGTTTCGGGGGAGAAGGGAGGGGCAGGTGCAATGCCAGGGCAAGAGAAGGGAGATCAGGTGGGGGGCATGGATGGAAAGGGATGTTATGGATTATGTTTTTTATATACCATTGCAGGTTGGGAGACTGGAGGAGGAATTGATCTCCTAGTGGATGGCCAGAGACAAGCCGGAGGCGAGGCCAGTCTCACTCACCTATCAGGAGCAGATTCAGTCAGGATGGCCAGATGTCGCCTACATGGGCACGCATTGAGCAGACTGCAGGGGGCAGGAGTGGGGAAAGGAGGAGGGAGCACAGGAGCAGGCGGAGATCTCCAGGAAGGCACCGTGAGTCACCGACGAGGGAAAGGAGACGGTCAGAAAGAGCCCTGGCTACAAGGGATTCGGGAGCTGGGATGGCGCATAGGACTTCAGGTGAGGCGCCAAAAGACAAGTGTACAGTTGTCAATCAGAGCAGGGGTGTGAATGAGGTGCAGAATGTTTTGTTGAAAGGACTGAAGGAGTTGGTCACGTGGGTGGAGCAGTCTTGTGCAATGAGAATGGGAATGGGAATCGGGAAAGCCCAGCAGGGGCATTGGGAGCTAGTGTTTCAGGCACAGGGATCCAGGGGACTGGGACAACAGCGACTGTCGAAGTTGGGTCAGGGGCCATTGGGAGCATGGTTGTAGGGGCTGGACAGGTGTCTAGTGGGATGCCGAAAGTGGATCCTGTGGCGGGGGCGCGGTCTTGGGCAATGCAGCAGTGAGTACTGGGGGGGGGACCCTGAAGGTGTCAGATGAGGTGTTGTGTAGGTTGTGTCTATGCTCCATAGGCTCATTAGGGTTACATTTAGCAAATGAGGTTAAAGAGAGAATTTGGAAAAGGGAGTTCCTAGAGTTATTTTAACTTCTATCTTTGGATCGTTTCGTGGAGGCTAAGGAGGATTCCAAGGGTGAACAGGGGAAGAAGGAGGAGGAGGAATGAAAGAAGTGGTATCGAAAGATACCTAAGATTTTTGCTAATTGTTCCAGAGCATTTTGTATTTTGGCCAGCGTGATTACACAGAAGTTTCCCGACCAGGGCTCTGCCCTGTTTTGCTATCTGGGTGAGATTTCCTGGGCCTACCGTACTTATGGGGGTATGGCCTAGTGGAGATACGATGAACAATTTTGTCAAAGGATAGTAGTTCGTCCTGACATGAGGTGGGACGATAGGGACATGGGAATTTGGCTGGAAATTATGACTCCTTTGCAAGGAGTCATAATCGATTGGGTGGGAGCAGCCTCGCAGGATCGGTCGGTACCAGTTCAGCAGTGGCCCTCTGAAAAGGCCTATGTTTGAAATTCAATGATGAAGAATGCGGATTTAGATCCTCGTGCAAGTACGTTCAGGATGTGGGGGGGTCCATACCAATGCCAAATGTTTCAGGAAAGCAGTGGAGTGTTGAATCATCGGCCATTCGTACATATATTGAGCCAGGCAAGCGGCGATGATAAAAGATGGTCAGTTAGGACTGGATGTTGAAGTAGTTCATGTTCACTGGTTTGGTTTTCTAGGCTTAAGATGGGACCAAGTTATTGTTAAGGTTGTGGAATACGTCAGATTATTTAGGCCTCCGGGGTTGTGATGATTTGGGCTTCATCTCTCAGAAAAGACTTGTTAGTGAGCATTAAAAGGGATTTGCTCAGATTTTTGGAACTGTTTCCTGGTTTAATTTTGGTCCGAGATTGAGCCTAGGTTAGATTGGAGGGCAGCTTGGGATGCGCACAGGTTAGAAACTTCTAGAAGGAAGGTCAGTAGGATTTTGAGTAACGTTGTGCAAAAAAATGGTGGGGTGTCCATCCGTCACATTGAATTTGAAGGGGAGTCGGGAGGATGCTTCTTTTTGAGAGATGAGGTCCACTTAAATGAGGTGGGTCTGCATCTTTTTAATTTCAATTTGAGAGAAGGGGTTGTAAAGGTCTTGGGTGGTGGCGGGGTCCTGCTTTAAGCATTCCTGGTGGCGGGGGGCTTACCTTTTGTGGTCTGTGGAGTTCTGCTGGGGTACCTCCTGTTGAGGCAGGAGAGGTCTTTAATGGTTCCTGAGGGGATCTTTGGAAAAGAGGTACAATGGGTTTTACTTGGCAAGCCCCGTGGGTTATTAATGTTAATTCTGTTATTGGGGATATTTATTTGTTTTATTTATATGTTATTTATGGTATTTAATAAAACAAGATGCAGCCTTTTATACCCCAGGAAGACGTGTTGGTTTTAATTTTGGAATAGCATAGTCCCTAATTAGGGGGTCATGACAGCCCTGGAAAAATTGCTATTTTGGAGGGGCCTGTAATCCCAGAGCAGGGCAAGTGCACAGGGTGAAGTTCAGGTCAGTGGGTGGGCTTACGGGGAAGGTATTATCTGTGGAGGAACAGGAAGTCTGATCATCTTCTATCCGGACCTGACGGTGAGAAGAATCTCCCTCCCTCCCTGGGATCACGGCTGTGAAGGTGTATTATACTTGTTGCAGCTTGGCGGTGGGCTTGCCTTTTGTGGTCTGTGGAGTTCTGCTGGGGTACCTCTTTTTGAGGCAGGAGAGGTCTTGAATGGTTCCTGAGGGGATCTTTGGAACAGAGGTACACTGGGTTTTACTTGGCAAGCCCCATGGGTTATTAATGTTAATTCTGTTATTGGGGATATTTATTTATTTTATTTATATGTTATTTATGTTATTTAATAAACCAAGCTGCAGCCTTTTATACCCCAGGAAGTTGTGTTAGTTTTTATTTGGGAATAGCGTAGTCCTTAATTAGGGGGTCACATATTCTGCTGTGTGCAGCAAACTGGAATATAAAATATTTAGAGTAAATACACAGTATAACACTTTATTAAATATGAATATTGCATAAATATGCTTTTTCAAGCTTTCATCTATTTGACTGCAAAGGGCTCCAATGAATGAATGAATATATATATATATATATATATATATATATATATATATATATATATATATAGATACTGTATATAAATGTCTGTTTTTTTTGCATACATATGTATTTGTGTATTTATGTATGTGTCCATAGGTGTATACATGTCTGTAATTATACAAATATATATATACATATATATATATATATATATATATACAAAACACGGGGGTGGGGTCAGCACTCTCATGCCGGACCGGGTACACATCCTATGACCCTGCAACATGCACAGCCCTGGGTGCAAACCAGCACTCTCAGGAAGCTGCACTGTTACCAGAGCCACAGGCAGTTAACCCCAGTCAGGCCTGGGTGCAAGGCCCAAACAGGGAAAATTACAAAAAAATATTTTAATATAAACACACAGAAAAAGTCCAGCACTCACTCACAAGCTCTCAACTAAGATAAAAAGCAGCAATGGAAGAATTAGTTACCGCATCTGGCCAAATGGGAAAAGCCCAGGTACCTCGTCAAGGTTTCTTCCAATAAACCTGGGTCCCTAACCAGCCACACAATGCAGGCTCACAATCAAACAACTGTGAAAAAAAGCAACTGTGAAAAAATGGAGGGTGCACAGGCTTATGTAATTTCCCCAAACATATACAAAACACGGGGGTGGGGTCAGCACTCTCATGCCGGACCGGGTACACATCCTATGACCCTGCAACATGCACAGCCCTGGGTGCAAACCAGCACTCTCAGGAAGCTGCACTGTTACCAGAGCCACAGGCAGTTAACCCCAGTCAGGCCTGGGTGCAAGGCCCAAACAGGGAAAATTACAAAAAAATATTTTAATATAAACACACAGAAAAAGTCCAGCACTCACTCACAAGCTCTCAACTAAGATAAAAAGCAGCAATGGAAGAATTAGTTACCGCATCTGGCCAAATGGGAAAAGCCCAGGTACCTCGTCAAGGTTTCTTCCAATAAACCTGGGTCCCTAACCAGCCACACAATGCAGGCTCACAATCAAACAACTGTGAAAAAAAGCAACTGTGAAAAAATGGAGGGTGCACAGGCTTATGTAATTTCCCCAAACATATACAAAACACGGGGGTGGGGTCAGCACTCTCATGCCGGACCGGGTACACATCCTATGACCCTGCAACATGCACAGCCCTGGGTGCAAACCAGCACTCTCAGGAAGCTGCACTGTTACCAGAGCCACAGGCAGTTAACCCCAGTCAGGCCTGGGTGCAAGGCCCAAACAGGGAAAATTACAAAAAAATATTTTAATATAAACACACAGAAAAAGTCCAGCACTCACTCACAAGCTCGCAACTAAGATAAAAAGCAGCAATGGAAGAATTAGTTACCGCATCTGGCCAAATGGGAAAAGCCCAGGTACCTCGTCAAGGTTTCTTCCAATAAACCTGGGTCCCTAACCAGCCACACAATGCAGGCTCACAATCAAACAACTGTGAAAAAAAGCAACTGTGAAAAAATGGAGGGTGCACAGGCTTATGTAATTTCCCCAAACATATACAAAACACGGGGGTGGGGTCAGCACTCTCATGCCGGACCGGGTACACATCCTATGACCCTGCAACATGCACAGCCCTGGGTGCAAACCAGCACTCTCAGGAAGCTGCACTGTTACCAGAGCCACAGGCAGTTAACCCCAGTCAGGCCTGGGTGCAAGGCCCAAACAGGGAAAATTACAAAAAAATATTTTAATATAAACACACAGAAAAAGTCCAGCACTCACTCACAAGCTCTCAACTAAGATAAAAAGCAGCAATGGAAGAATTAGTTACCGCATCTGGCCAAATGGGAAAAGCCCAGGTACCTCGTCAAGGTTTCTTCCAATAAACCTGGGTCCCTAACCAGCCACACAATGCAGGCTCACAATCAAACAACTGTGAAAAAAAGCAACTGTGAAAAAATGGAGGGTGCACAGGCTTATGTAATTTCCCCAAACATATACAAAACACGGGGGTGGGGTCAGCACTCTCATGCCGGACCGGGTACACATCCTATGACCCTGCAACATGCACAGCCCTGGGTGCAAACCAGCACTCTCAGGAAGCTGCACTGTTACCAGAGCCACAGGCAGTTAACCCCAGTCAGGCCTGGGTGCAAGGCCCAAACAGGGAAAATTACAAAAAAATATTTTAATATAAACACACAGAAAAAGTCCAGCACTCACTCACAAGCTCTCAACTAAGATAAAAAGCAGCAATGGAAGAATTAGTTACCGCATCTGGCCAAATGGGAAAAGCCCAGGTACCTCGTCAAGGTTTCTTCCAATAAACCTGGGTCCCTAACCAGCCACACAATGCAGGCTCACAATCAAACAACTGTGAAAAAAAGCAACTGTGAAAAAATGGAGGGTGCACAGGCTTATGTAATTTCCCCAAACATATACAAAACACGGGGGTGGGGTCAGCACTCTCATGCCGGACCGGGTACACATCCTATGACCCTGCAACATGCACAGCCCTGGGTGCAAACCAGCACTCTCAGGAAGCTGCACTGTTACCAGAGCCACAGGCAGTTAACCCCAGTCAGGCCTGGGTGCAAGGCCCAAACAGGGAAAATTACAAAAAAATATTTTAATATAAACACACAGAAAAAGTCCAGCACTCACTCACAAGCTCTCAACTAAGATAAAAAGCAGCAATGGAAGAATTAGTTACCGCATCTGGCCAAATGGGAAAAGCCCAGGTACCTCGTCAAGGTTTCTTCCAATAAACCTGGGTCCCTAACCAGCCACACAATGCAGGCTCACAATCAAACAACTGTGAAAAAAAGCAACTGTGAAAAAATGTGTGTTTATATTAAAATATTTTTTTGTAATTTTCCCTGTTTGGGCCTTGCACCCAGGCCTGACTGGGGTTAACTGCCTGTGGCTCTGGTAACAGTGCAGCTTCCTGAGAGTGCTGGTTTGCACCCAGGGCTGTGCATGTTGCAGGGTCATAGGATGTGTACCCGGTCCGGCATGAGAGTGCTGACCCCACCCCCGTGTTTTGTATATGTTTGGGGAAATTACATAAGCCTGTGCACCCTCCATTTTTTCACAGTTGCTTTTTTTCACAGTTGTTTGATTGTGAGCCTGCATTGTGTGGCTGGTTAGGGACCCAGGTTTATTGGAAGAAACCTTGACGAGGTACCTGGGCTTTTCCCATTTGGCCAGATGCGGTAACTAATTCTTCCATTGCTGCTTTTTATCTTAGTTGAGAGCTTGTGAGTGAGTGCTGGACTTTTTCTGTGTGTTTATATATATATATATATATATATATATATATGCTGTATATATATATGTATATATATATTTATATATACACGCTGTATATATATATATATATATTTAATTTATATATATATATATATATATATATATATATATATATTAACAAACAAATACATATTCATCTATGTATACAGGGAGTGCAGAATTATTAGGCAAATGAGTATTTTGACCACATCATCCTCTTTATGCATGTTGTCTTACTCCAAACTGTATAGGCTCGAAAGCCTACTACCAATTAAGCATATTAGGTGATGTGCATCTCTGTAATGAGAAGGGGTGTGGTCTAATGACATCAACACCCTATATCAGGTGTGCATAATTATTAGGCAACTTCCTTTCCTTTGGCAAAATGGGTCAAAAGAAGGACTTGACAGGCTCAGAAAAGTAAAAAATAGTGAGATATCTTGCAGAGGGATGCAGAACTCTTAAAATTGCAAAGCTTCTGAAGCGTGATCATCAAAAGTTTCATTCAAAATAGTCAACAGGGTCGCAAGAAGCGTGTGGAAAAACCAAGGTGCAAAATAACTGCCCACGAACTTAGAAAAGTCATGCGTGCAGCTGCCAAGATGCCACTTGCCACCAGTTTGGCCATATTTCAGAGCTGCAACATCACTGGAGTGCCCAAAAGCACAAGGTGTGCAATACTCAGAGACATGGCCAAGGTAAGAAAGGCTGAAAGACGACCACCACTGAACAAGACACACAAGCTGAAACGTCAAGACTGGGCCAAGAAATATCTCAAGGCTGATTTTTCTAAGGTTTTATGGACTGATGAAATGAGAGTGAGTCTTGATGGGCCAGATGGATGGGCCCGTGGCTGGATTGGTAAAGGGCAGAGAGCTCCAGTCCGACTCAGACGCCAGCAAGGTGGAGGTGGAGTACTGGTTTGGGCTGGTATCATCAAAGATGAGCTTGTGGGGCCTTTTTGGGTTGAGGATGGAGTCAAGCTCAACTCCCAATCCTACTGCCAGTTTCTGGAAGACACCTTCTTCAAGCAGTGGTACAGGAAGAAGTCTCCATCCTTCAAGAAAAACATGATTTTCATGCAGGACAATGCTCCATCACACGCGTCCAAGTACTCCACAGCGTGGCTGGCAAGAAAGGGTATAAAAGAAGAAAATCTAATGACATGGCCTCCTTGTTCACCTGATCTGAACCCCATTGAGAACCTGTGGTCCATCATCAAATGTGAGATTTACAAGGAGGGAAAACAGTACACCTCTCTGAACAGTGTCTGGGAGGCTGTGGTTGCTGCTGCACGCAATGTTGATGGTGAACAGATCAAAACACTGACAGAATCCATGGATGGCAGGCTTTTGAGTGTCCTTGCAAAGAAAGGTGGCTATATTGGTCACTGATTTGTTTTTGTTTTGTTTTTGAATGTCAGAAATATATATTTGTGAATGTTGAGATGTTATATTGGTTTCACTGGTAAAAATAAATAATTGAAATGGGTATATATTTGTTTTTTGTTGCCTAATAATTATGCACAATAATAGTCACCTGCACACACAGATATCCCCCTAAAACAGCTAAAACTAAAAAAAAACTAAAAACTACTTCCAAAAATATTCAGCTTTGATATTAATGAGTTTTTTGGGTTCATTGAGAACATGGTTGTTGTTCAATAATAAAATTAATCCTCAAAAATACAACTTGCCTAATAATTCTGCACTCCCTGTATGTGTATATATATATATATTTATATATATATATATATATATATATATATATATATATATATATATATATATATACTATATATATATATATATATACTATATATATATATATATATACTATATATATATATATATATATATATACTATATATATATATATATATATATATATGTGTGTGTATACATAACAATACACACAAGAATAAAGTCTAGCACCCTAATACAGACACAAAAATGCAGGCTTACACTGTTCCACTTTCCTTGTTTTGCTTGTGCTTAAGGGTGATTACAAAAGTCTGTGAACCCTGACTAGTTCCCAGTTTGTTTGAATATGAGCTTGCAGCTGGGTACCTGAGCATGTCGCATTTGGCTGAATGCGGTAACTGACTCTTCCAGTTTCTTTTAAACTTAGCTGAGAGCTTGTGAGCGAGTGCTAGACTTTATTCTTGTGTGTATTGTAATGTCTGTTTAGTAATTTTCCCTAGGGACCTGCTCCCAGGCTGGTCTGGGCCAAGACTACATGTGACTTTAGAAATAGTGCAGAAATAGATCAATCAAAAGTTTGCTTTAATATAAGAAATATATTGTAAGCTACAATTTCCCTCTCTTAGAGGCACATATATAGAGGTTTAAGCATCTTTGCGCTTTATTTCCTATCAGTTTACCTATTCAAATTAGCAGCGCAAGAAAGATTTTACCCAACTGTTTTGCACTAAAAATGTAAATATATTCTATAGATTTTTAAGAATATTTTACAGTATGTTTAAAATTTTAACAATATTTATTATTTTTTTAAATATTTTTATGTAATATTTCAATAATGCACCTCAAGATTATTAAGTTTTCATGTTTACTAACCCGACCTCTTAATATCTAAATCGTGATACCAATGAGAAAAATGCACATTATAAATTCCATTGTTCTAGAAAGTAATGTACTTTTTATTATACATATATATATATATATATATATATATATACACTGTATATATCCGATACTGTTCATGTAAAATACATATCTATACCTATATATAGTATATATAGGAATACAAATCTGTAGGAATAAGCACTCACTGGTCTTCTGCCTTCCGTGACAAACATTCTTTATTAAATAGTGACATTTTGGGACCAAAAGCGTCCCTTCTTCTGACAAAGAAGGGAAGCTTTTGGTCCCGAAACTTCACTATTTAATAAAGAATTTTTGTCACGGATGGCAGAAGACCAGTGAGTGCTTATTCCAACAGATTTGTGTACACTATACTACAGCACCCTGGCAGTTTTTGCTCGATGGTGCGAGTGCACACCCTACCTGCTTTATGTATAGGAATAGATATATTTTTTTGATATAGTATATATATATAAATACAAATATAAGACTCCGCACTTAATATGAATAAATAAATGATAAATGCATAAATTAGCATAAAGGAAAATTTAATGAGAACAAAAAAAAGCAAAATAAACAAGTCCTTAGTTGCACTACATACAAGAACCAAGATGCAACAACCATACATACAAACATACAAACTGGGCGTCCCCAGTTATCAAGCAACAATGGAGTGGTGGAGGTCAGATTTAGAGCAAAAAGCAAACCCTGGTTATACATGGAAAGCCATGGGTATATTTGTATAGGATGCAAGCACAGAAGAAACAAGATTAAGGCAGTTCATGCACTTTAGGCAGTTCATGCAGTATCAGATGCAATGGTTAGTAGGCTGGCAGTAGCAAGGATGGCAAAATGTGCCAAGAAATCACGGGTATATAGCAATTAAGGCAGTTCATGCACTTCAAGCAGTTCATACAGTATAAGATGCAGTGTTTAGAGTAGCAAAGATGACAAATTATGCCCAGCAATCACAGGTATGTGGCAATATGTTTCCAAAAATGTCAGCATTATTCATGCATAAACTATTGCTATATTGATGCAGCTCCGGCACTCAAGGACCAAAGTCTGCCGGAAGATGAAAGCTGTGTATGTATAATGCTCTATGAGCGATCTCACCCAAACAGTATCAGGTCTCAAGATATCAAATGGATACTGTCCTCTCTGAAGACTACAGTAATGGTAGTGATTCCGGCAATGCTCAGCGTGTAACAAGCTGTCAGCTCTCCAAACCAGCGTGTAAGTATCCAGCTCTATTGGCATCTGACGTCACATCCACAGTAGCAGGCAGTAGCAGGCGACACGCATTTTCGGGCACCGCCCTTCGACTTGTCGGAGCCCGAACCGTGCGTTGCCTGCTATATTAATGCTTATCCTCTCATTTTATGTTAATTTTATATATATATATATATATATATATATATATATATATATATATATATATGTATATATCAATAGAAAATAACTCATTGTAGAGTCCATTAACAATTATAGATATACTGTATATAGAAATATGTATTTAAGAATAAAAAGGACATATTCTGCTATGTGAAAAACATTAGAATGTAAAATATTAATATTTCCTGTCAGGTTTAGTGCTCTTTAATATAAATGGTCGGGTTAGCATGCGAGCATTGTTTTAGGTTTTTTTTATGCTGTTTCACACTCAATTGAAGTCTATGGGAGAAGAAGTTAACACGGTAGCGAGCTCGCACAAAAACGTTTAATTTTAAATTGTAATACGAACGCTCCACTGGAAAACTAGCCCTAATTAAATTACTCCTTATTTAAATTAGGGGTAATAGCAGTCTGAGTATTCAGAACAGCAGTGGAAAAATGTTAATTATCGGCTAGATTACGAGTTTTGCGGTATGAGTGAAAAATCAACGTTAAGGCTCTTTTTCACTACTGCTGGTATTACGAGTCTTGCAGGTTTAGGTTACCGCACACTTTTTTGGCCGTAACGCAAAGTAATTACCGCAGCTTTCCAAAAGTCATTTTTCAATGGGACTTCCTTTGCGCCGGTATTACGAGTCTGCCTGGACCGGGTTGATTTGCGGCGATGTCTGTCCGCCTGGTCAGAGCAGGCGGACAGGTTATGGAGCAGCAGTCTTTGTGACCGCTGCTTCATAACTGCTGTTTCTGGCGAGCCTGCAGAAATCAGCTCTTTCACCTGTGAAAAAAATACAAACAACCCCCCAAACAGTAAAACCCACCACCCACACAACCAAACCCCCCAAATAAAAACCTATCTAAAAAACCTAATCTCCCCATTGCCCTGAAAATGGCATTTAGCTCTTCTTCAGCCCAAACCTTAATCTAAAAATAAAACCCACCCAATAAACCCTTAAAACAACCTAACACTAACCCCCCGAAGATCCACTTACAGTTTTTGAAGACCGGACCTCCATCCTCAACGAAGTGGCAGAAGTCTTCTTCCAAGCGGCAAGAAGTCCTCAATGAAGCAGGGAGAAATCTTCATCCAAACAGGCCGAAGTCTTCATCCAAGCCAGCAGAAGTCTTCATCCAGACGGCATCTTCTATCTTCATCCATACTGTGCAGAGTGGCTCCATCTTCAAGACATCCAGCGCTGAGCATCCTCTTCTTTCCACGATGACTGAAGAATGAAGGTTCCATTAAGGGACGTCATCCAAGATGGCAATTACCGTATGTTAATTGCAGTGAGGAGATTAACATGATGTGGAGGATCATTGTTTTTTCTTTACTATTTTCATTGAGTTTTCTTTGTCAAAACAGTTAGATAAAAAAAGTAAAAATAAATATACATATGCATTAATCAGTTAATAATTACTAAAGAAAAAAGTTATTGCTGCTAGTTGCACATATTAGCCCCAGTCATAGAATGCTGTCAATATTATATTCCTGCAGCTCCCATAGAAATAAATAGCTGTCACTATTATTTGAGAACTGCCATAGTATTTGAGCTGCTCAACATTTAAGTGAATTGATTGTCTGACCCACAGCAATCGACTGCAATCTCAGTTCAATAAAGTCAGTGTTTGTGGTGTTTCTACATAAAAATGTTCTGACGGCTTATTAAGACCTGGAGAGTGCTTGAAAACCCCATTGACATAACAAAAAGAGCTTTGGGAAGCTTAATTTCCAAAGTCACTAAATATGTTTGTATGATATTGCCATGATAATAGTTATTGTTTTGTGCTAGTCTTTTTGTGGGAGCAATTTGTATTGTTTTAAGATATTAACAGAAATGTTGCTTTTTTAGAGCATGCTCAGTGTGAATAAAAAGTTATTTAATCTAGCACATACGTTTAACTTCTTATTTCCCTAACTTTGCTACTATTTTATAACAGCTGTACTTTTCTGGACAAGAGAGCAGTAGTTGTGCCATGGAGTGAGTTTATCATAGATAAAGTGGTGAGTGTAAGCTGGAAGTAAACTTTGTGAGCTTTCATACTTTTTCACTGGAAGATAATACCACAGAGCATCTTTTTATGGCCTTAAGTGAAAACAAGTATTGAGGTTAGGCCAAGACGTTGCTAGCCAGAGAAGGAAGGGTTCTTTGTTTTTGAAGTATAGCTATAAGTCTGTGCAATCTTTTTATTTAGTGATTAAAGTCTGGAACTATTGCCTGGATCTTTTACAAAGAAAAAAAGCAAAAAGGGAACAAAAAAGGTGTGTGGGTGTCCAACATGGGGCAGTGGCTTCTTTTATGTGCCTAATGTATTTGATTGTATATAATCTGTGTTTATATTTATAATATGCAATGTGTGCATTTAATTAAATTTTGGGGGATTGTAAGGAGGGGGGGGGGGGTTGTTTATTTGTTTATTGTTACCTCTTAGTAAAATGGTGAGTCCAACATTGAGCATTTAGAAACATTCCCACAGTGAAATTTCTTCTGACAAAAAAATTGCAAACTGCAAAACCTTTTAAAAATATGCTTTTTCAAAGACCACCAGGGTGTCAAAACACATCCTTGCATGCCAGAGGTGTCCTAAAGATGTTAAAAAATATTTAATGGAATTAAATGATGAGGGCCATAGCAATGAAAGTGCTAGTAGATTTTTCCTCCAATGTTCCCATTCTAGAAACACTTTTCTTTCATGTAATTGGCAAGAGTCCATGAGCTAGTGACGTATGGGATATAAAATCCTACCAGGAGGGGCAAAGTTTCCCAAACCTCAAAATGCCTATAAATACACCCCTCACCACACCCACAATTCAGTTTTACAAACTTTGCCTCCCTATGGAGGTGCTGAAGTAAGTTTGTGCTGGATTTTCTTCTGTGATATGTGCTTCTCAGCATTTTGAAGCCCGATTCCTCTTAGAGTACAGTGTTTGTCAGAGGGATGTGAAGGGAGTATCACCTATTCATTCTATGGTTTTCCTGCTATATGTGGATGGGTGTCTTTTGGTAAGTATGTTTTAATTACTTAAGACACTCTGAGCTATGGTTTGGCACTTTATGTATAAATATAAAGTTTTAAAATATTTAATGGAATTAAATGATGAGGGCCATAGCAATGAAAGTGCTAGTAGATTTTCCCTCCAATGTTCCCATTCTAGAAACACTTTTCTTTCATGTAATTAGCAAGAGTCCATGAGCTAGTGACGTATGGGATATAAAATCCTACCAGGAGGGGCAAAGTTTCCCAAACCTCAAAATGCCTATAAATACACCCCTCACCACACCCACAATTCAGTTTTACAAACTTTGCCTCCCTATGGAGGTGCTGAAGTAAGTTTGTGCTGGATTTTCTTCTGTGATATGTGCTTCTCAGCATTTTGAAGCCCGATTCCTCTTAGAGTACAGTGTTTGTCAGAGGGATGTGAAGGGAGTATCACCTATTCATTCTATGGTTTTCCTGCTATATGTGGATGGGTGTCTTTTGGTAAGTATGTTTTCATTACTTAAGACACTCTGAGCTATGGTTTGGCACTTTATGTATAAATATAAAGTTTTAAAGAAATGTATTGTACTTATATTTGCCTTGAGTCATGTTTATGTATATTTCCTTTTGCCGCCTATCAGATTCAAATTGGGAAACATATTTTTTTTTACCTGGGGTATAGTCTTTTCTTCAAATTCACTGCTTTTTCATTAATTTTCGCAGGCAAAATTAGGCTCGCGAGGTCACAAAATGCTGATATTTACTGCGTCATTCTTGGCGCGAGAATTTTTTTGGCATGAAGGTACTTTCGGTGACGCAAATTCGTCGTTTCCGGCATCTTAGTTGACGCTAGGTTTCCTTGCACAAGGTTGCGTCTGCCATGACGCGAGTTGTCTCATTTCCGGATGTTGATAGCGCCAAAAAAAATTATTTTTGCAGTGTGCATCATACTTGGTGCCAAATTATATAATTATTTAAACCTCACTTCCTATATGCCTCTTGCCTTTTTTATTCTCAGAGGGCTATGCTGTTTGCATTTTTTTCCCATTCCTGAAACTGCCATATAAGGAAATTAATAATTTTGCTTTATATGTTGTTTTTCTCTCTTACATTTGCAAGATGTCTCAATCTGATCCTGTCTCAAAAAACCACTGTTGGAACCCTGCTGCCTGATAACAGTTCTACCAAAGCTAAGGGCATCTGTTGTAAGTTAGCAGAGATTATATCTCCAGCTGTAGTATGTAACAGTTGTCATGATAAGCTTCTACATGCAGAGAATGTATCCATCAGTACTAGTACAATGCCTGTTGTTCCTTCAACATCTAATGTACATGATATTCCTGTGAATATAAAATATGTTATTGCTGATGCGATTCAGAAGGCTTTGTCTGCTATTCCGCCTTCTAATAAATGTAAAAGGTCTTTTAAAACTTTTCATAAGGTTGATGAAATTTCAAATGACCAACAACATACTGAATTATCCTCCTCTGATGAAGATCTATCTGGTTCAGAAGATCTTACCTCAGATATTGACACTGACAAATCTACTTATCTATTTAATGGAATAGGCCTGGTACTTCTTTTATTCCTTCTTCTAGGTTTAAAAAGTTGTATCCTTTGACAGCAGTTAGATTGGAGTTTTGGGAAAAAAATCCCCAAAGTTGATGGGGTTATTTCTACTCTTGCCAAACGTACTACTATTCCTATAGAAGATAGTACTTCTTTTAAGGACCCTTTAGATAGGAAACTTGAATCTTATCTAAGGAAAGCTTATTTATTTTCTGGCTACATTCTTAGGCATGCCATATCCATGGCTGATGTTGCAGCTGCATCAACTTTTTGGTTGGAATGCTTAGTGCAACAGGAAACAGATTCTGATTTGTCTAGCATTGTTCATTTGCTTCAACATGCTAATCATTTTATCTGTGATGCTATTTTAGCTAGAAGAGCTTTGTGGCTCAAATATTAGAATGTTGACATGGTATCTAATTCTAGATTACTATTTCTTTCTTTCCAAGGTAAAAATGTATTTGGTTCTCAGTTGGATTTGATTATTTCAACTGTCACTAGGGGGAAGGGAGTTTTTTTTACTTCAGGATAAAAGATCTAAGGGTAAATCTAAAGCTTCTAATCATTTTTGTTCTTTTCGACAGCATAAGGAACAGAAGGCCAATCCTTCCCCCAAAGTATCTAGTTCCAATTGGAAACCTTCTTCAAGGTGGAATAAATCCAAGCCTTTTAAGAAACCAAAGCCAGCCCCCAAGTCCGCATGAAGGTGCAGCCCTCATTCCAGCTCAGCTGGTGGGGGCAGAATAAAATTTTTCCAAAACATTTGCGCAGATTCTGTCCAAAATCAATGGATTCAGAGTATTGTCTCTCAAAGGTATTGAATAGGTTTCAGAGTAAGACCTCCTGTGAGAAGATTTTTTCTCTCAAGCATTCCAGCAAATCCAGTGAAGGCTCAGACTTTTCTGAAGTGTGTTTCAGATCTAGAGCTTTCAGGGGTAATCATACCAGTTCCGTTTCAGGAACAGGGTCTGGGGTTTTATTCAAATCTACTCATTGTCCCAAAAAAAGAAAATTCATTCAGGCCAGTTCTGGATCTGAAATTTTTTGATCGTTTTGTAAGAGTGCCAACTTTCAAAATGGTGACTATAAGGACTATTCTGCCTTTTGTTCAGCAAGGTCATTATATGTCCACGATAGACTTACAGGATGCATATCTTCATATTCCAATTTATCCTTGGATTCTCTTTTCTAGACAAGCATTACCAATTTGTTGCTCTTCCATTTGGCCTAGTGACAGCTCCAAGAATTTTTTCAAAGGTTCTCAGTGCCCTACTCTCTGTAATCAGAGAACAGGTTATTGTGGTGTTTCCTTATTTGGACGATATCTTGGTACTAGCTCAGTTTTTACATCCTGCCAAATTGCACACGAATCAACTAGTGTTGTTTCTTCAAATACATGGTTGGAGGATCAATTTACCAAAGAGTTCTTTGATTCCTCAGACAAGGATCACCTTTTTAGGTTTCCAGATAGATTCAGTGTCCATGACTCTGTCTCTAACAGACCAGAGACAAAAAAAAAATGGTTTCAGCTTGTCAAAACCTTCAGTCTCAATCATTCCCTTCAGTGGCTATTTGTATAGAAGTTTTAGGTCTCATGACTGCAGCATCGGACACAATCCCCTTTGCTCGTTTTCATATGAGACCTCTTCAGCTTTGTATGCTGAATCAATGGTACAGGGATTATACAAGGATATTACAATTTATATCCTTAAATCCCAATGTTCGACTCTCTCTAACTTGGTTAGATCACCATCGTATAGCTCAAGGGGTCTCTTTTATTCATCCAATCTGGACTGTAATCACAACAGATGCAAGACTTTCAGGTTGGGGAGCTGTCTGGGGATCTCTGAAAGCAGAAGGGGTTTAGAAATATCAATCAATATTTTAGAACTCTGTGCTATTTTCAGGGCTCTTCAGGTTTGGCCTCTGTTGAAGAGAGAACCATTCATTTGTTTTCAGACAGACAATATCACAACTGTGGCATTTGTCAATCATCAGGGGGGACTCACAGTCTCCTAGCTATGAAAGAAGTATCTCAGATACTTTCTTGGGCAAAATCCAGCTCTTGTCTAATTTATGTGGTATATATCCCAGGTATAGACAATTGGGAAGTGGATTATCTCAGCCGTCAGACTTTATATCTGGGGGAGTGGTCTCTCCATCCAGATGTGTTTTTTTCAGATTGTTCAGATGTGGGGTCTTCCAGAAATAGATCTGATGGCTTCCCATCTAAACAAGAAACTTCCCAGGTACTTGTCCAGGTCCAGGGATCCTCAGACGGAGTCGGTGGATGCGTTAGCAGTTCCTTGGTTTTACCAACCTGCTTATATCTTACCGCCTCTAGTTCTTCTTGCAAAAGTGACCTCCAAGATCATCATGGCACAATCGTTTGTGTTTCTGGTAGCACCAGCATGGCCTCACAGATTTTGGTATGCGGATCTTGTCCGAATGTCCAGTTGCCAACCTTGGCCACTTCCTTTAAGACCAGACCTTCTGTCTCAAGGACCATTTTTCCATCAGGATCTCAAATCGTTAAATTTGAAGGTATGGAAATTGAACGCTTAGTCATAGAGGTTTCTCTGACTCAGTGTAGCTCGTAAATCTGTTTCTAAGAAGATTTATTATTGAGTTTAGAAGACATATTTCATGGTGTTCTTCGCATAAATTTTCAAGTTCCTTGAAAGGACAAATCTCTGCTCTTTTTGTTTTATTTCACAGAAAGATTGCTAAGCTTCCTGATATTCACTGTTTTGTGCAGGCTTTGGTCCGTATCAAGCCTGTCATTAAATTAATCTCTCCTCTTTGGAGTCTTAATTTGGTTTTGAAGGCTTTACAGGCTCCTCCTTTTGAGCCTATGCATTCTTTGGATATTAAACTACTTTCTTGGAAAGTGTTGTTCTTTTTGGCTAACTCTTTTGCTAGAAGAGTTTCCGAATTATCTGCTCTTTCTTGTGAGTCTCCTTTTCTGATTTTCCATCAGTATAAGGCAGTTTTGAGGACTTCATTTAAGTTTTTACCTAAAGATGTGAATTCTAACAGCATTAATAGGGAAATTGTTGTTCCCTCTTTGTGTCCTAATCCTACGAATTCTTTGGAGAGATCCTTACATTCTCTGGATGTTGTAAGAACTTTGAAATATGATGTTGAAGCTACTAAAGATTTCAGGAAGACTTCTAGTCTATTTGTTGTCTTTTTTGGTCATAGGAAAGGTCAGAAACCTCCTGCCATTTCCTTGGCATCCTGGTTTAAGCTTTTGATTCATCAGGCTTATTTGGAGTCGGGTCAGGCCCCGCCTCAGAGAATCACAGCTCATTCTACTAGATCAATTTCCACTTTTTGGGCTTTTAAGAATGAAGCTTCAGTTGATCAGATTTGTAAAGCAGCAACTTGGTCTTCTTTGCACACATTTACTAAATTCTATAATTTTTATGTATTTGCCTCTTCAGAAGCAGTTTTTGGTAGAAAAGTTCTTCAGGCAGCTGTTTCAGTTTGATTCCTCTGATAATGTTTTAAGTTTTTTCTTTTCAATTATGAGAAAAACGTATTTTTTTGGATGTGGATTTATTTTTTTCAGTGGAAAATGGCTGTTTTTTTTTGTTTTTTTTATATATATCTTTATTAGTCTTAGCCTCTTGACAAAGTAAAGATGACATGTACTCTACATATTCTGTGTCTCACAGGACCACAGGACCAACATATTTTGGAGATACAATCATGAAATAAGAATCTTTATACATTAAAAAAAAAGGAAAAAGACATGCAAGCCGATATTTCATTTTTCAGTTTTTATTTTTATCCCTCCTTCTCTAGTGACTCTTCTGTGGAGTACCACATCTTGGGTATTACTGTCCCATATGTCAATAGCTCATGGACTCCTGCCAATTACATGAAAGAAAACATTATTTGTGTAAGAACTTACCTGATGAATTAATGTCTTTCATATTGGAAAGAATCCATGAGACCCACCCTTTTTATGGTGGTTATGTTTTTTTGTATAAAGCACAAATATATTTCCAGTTCCTTTTTTTATGCTTTTTACTCCTTTTTCTATCATCCCACTACTTGGCTATTCATTAAACTGAATTGTGGCTGTGGTGAGAGGTGTATTTATAGGCATTTTGAGGTTTGGGAAACTTTGCCCCTCTTGGTAGGATTGTATATCCCATACGTCACTAGCTCATGGACTCTTGCCAATATGAAAGAAATTCATTTTGCAGGTAAGTTCTTACATAAATTATGTTTTCCTGCTCCTTCTATAACAGCTGCTCTTGAAACTGTTACCCTTCAACTTGCTTCTTTTGTGAAAAATGCTTTAGCTGCAACTTTCTTAAGCCCCTTAATATACTTTAATGTCTCTTCCATATGACCACTTTCCCTTCTCTCCTATAAGCTATACAGGTTTAGGTCATTAAGTCTTTCTTTGATTTATTCAGGCTGGGAACTGCCTTACAATCAAAGCGTGTGTGTTACATCACAAATGGCTTCTCTGCCATCAGAGCTATAGAGTTCTGGAGTGTTTATTTAATGGAAATGAGTGCTTTCTCTCCATTTTAGTACTATGAATCCAGTTTTGTTATGTTGATGCTTTCGATGTTTGTTTTTCGGGGTAGCCTGTTATTATGTACCAGCAAAATAGGCTACTAATTGTTCTTAACATGTCCAGACCCTATAGTTTTTGTAAATAAAAAATAAAGTTTAAAAAGAAAATTTAGTTTATTATTATTTACTAAATAAGCAGTACTTTTATTTCAAACATAATACTTTTATACATATATATTATGTTCTCAATGTAACAAAATTACTTTCAATTTGTAAGAGTATTCCACTCTGAAATCCTTTTTTAAAATTTTTCCAAAAATTTTAAGTTTTTTTCAAGAAAAAAAAACAGTTTTTTTCCATGGCTTTAAAATTTCCAGAAATGTTATATTTCTATTAATGAGTTCATGAAACTTATTTAGGGCAAATATTTGAGCTGCTATGTTAAACATCTTTACAAGAATATCCAGCCTGCATGAATCGAAAGGTATTTCTATTTAGTACTACCCATTAATATATGGTGGATCTTGATCATTTAGGGCTAGATTACAAGTGGAGCGCTTATTTATTGTGTGTCCGCAAATGGGCAAATTTGCAGTTAGCGGATGTGTGATAAATAACCAACTATTACAAGTGGCTGGTTATTGCTACCACAAGCTCACAGTTGCAATTAGCGCTCAGAAAATTAGCCAGAGATCAGATCTCTGGTTATTTTTCTAAAAGTGCCCCAAATGCCCAAAATCCTGATTGTGAAGCAAAGTTGTTACTTTTTCAAAACCTTGCAAGTTGCAGACCCTTAAACTATCAAGGTACAGAGCAGCAACTTCCTATAAAGTGAAAGGTTAAAGGGACAGTCAAGTCCAAAAAACCCTTTCATGTTTCAAATAGGGTATGTCATTTTAAACAACTTTTCAATTTACTTTTATAACCAATTTTGCTTTGTACTCTTGGGGGGATATTTATCAAGCCGTGAACCGCAAATACGCTGGAATTCTGCAGAGTAATTGTGGCAAGCTTGATTCGACCTAGTTATCAAAGCCTACAGACCGGCAAAAGTTGAAATCTGTGACATAACATACAATCTCATTCTGACGCAGATCGATGCTTACATTACAGATGTTTTGAATACACATTCGGCTCTATTTGACACTTTTTAAACGTTATCAAATAGTTAACAGGTATGCTCATGGCTATTCCGGCCCAGCATACCTGGTTTTCAATCTGCCACCCTAGAGGCCGCGGATGCCATAGGAATCAATAGGAGTCTGAAAGCAGCGAAAGCGTATGTTCGATGCTGCCAGATATCCCATTGATTTCTATGGTAGAAAACCTGTTACATTTACACCTAACACCCTAACATAAGCCCTGAGTCTTAACACCCCTAATCTACCGCCCGACACTGCCGCCACTAAATAAAGTTATTACCCCTATTCCGCTGCTTAGGTTTTTTAGATAGGGTTTTTATGGGGGGGTTGGTTGGTTGAGTGGTGGGTTTTGCTGTTGGGGGGGTGTTTGTATTTTTTCTACAGGTAAAAGAGCTGATTTATTTGGGGCAATGCCCCGCAAAAGGCCCTTTTAAGGGCCATTGGTAGTTTATTGTAGGATAGTTTTTTTATTTTATTTTAGGGGGCTTTTTTATTTTGATAGGGCTATTAGATTAGGTGTAATTTGTTTTTATTTTTGATACCGTGGTTTTTGGTTTTTTTGTAACTTAGTGTTTGTTTGTTTTTGTAATTTAGTAATTTTTATAGTAGATTTAAATAATTTGAGTAGGGTTAGGTTTTTATAAAATCTGTTATATAGTTAATTTAATTGGTAGTTTAATGTAATTTAAGTATAATAGTTAGGGTAGGTTAATTAATAGTTTAATATAGTTTAGTTTAATTCTACAGGTAAGTTTTAATTTATTATAAGATAGGGATGTTGTAATTTTAATGTAAAGTTAGCAGTTTGTTAGGTTTAGGGGTTAATAGCTTAATTTAGTTTATGGTGATGTGGGGGGCTGGCGATTTAGGGGTTAATAGGTTTAGTTAGTGGCAGTGATGTGGGAGGCCAGGGGTTTAGGGGTTAATACATTTATTTAGTTGCGGTGGGGTCCGGGAGTGGTGGAATAGGGGTTAAAACATTTATTTAGTTGCAGCGGAGTCCAGGAGTGGCAGGAATAGGGGTTAATACATTAATTTATTTGCGGCGGTGTCCGTGAGAGGCGGAATAGAGGTTAATATATTTATTTTGTTGCAGCTGGGTCTGGGAGTGGCGGAATAGGGGTTAATACTTTTATTTAGTTGCGGCGGGGTCCAGGAGCGGTGGAATAGGGGTTAATACTTTTATTTAGTTGCGGTGGGGTCCGGGAGCAGCGGGATAGGGGTTAAACATTTTAGTATAGTGGTGGCGTTTAGTGACAGGTCATAAATAAAGTTGGTAAAAAGCCGAATAGCAGCAAGATCGATGATTGTTAGTTAACAACAGTCCGATGCTCATCGCCCCATACTTGGTGCACGGCTTCTTGCCGGCTTTTATTATAAATATGGAGAGCGTATTCAGGTCCGCGGCTGCGATGTTAGGCGAGCGTATTGGTGCCGTTGAATGCAACAAAGTTGACAGCTTGATAGATATCCCCCTTGGTATTCTTAGTTTAAAGCTAAACCTAGGAAGGCTCATATGATAATTTCTAAGACCTTGAAGGCCGCCTCTTATCACATTATTAATTTGCTTTTCACAACAGAGGAGAGCTAGTTCATATGAGCCATATAGATAACATTGTGATCACGCCCGTGGCTTGTGGCATTAAAGTCAGTAGATAATAAATAAAATCTCACTTGCTGAAAAGCATATCTAGATATGCTCAGTAGCTGCTGATTGGTTGCTGCACATAGAGGCCTTGTGTGGTTGGCTCACACATGTGCATTGCTATTTCTTCAACAAAGGATATCTAAAGAATTAAGCAAATTAGATAATAGAAGTAAATTGGAAAGTTGTTTAAAATTACATGCCCTATCTGAATCATGAAAGTTTAATTTTGACTAGACTGCCCCTTTAATATAACAGTGTTGGTTATGCAAAACTGGGGAATGGTTAATAAAGGGATTATCTAACCTAAACAACAATAATTCTGGTGTTGACTGTTCCTTTAATTACTTTGTAGGATAGCCTTAGACATAACTCAGGCATCCATGAAGGTCTCCACAGTGTTTGTCTTTACCATCTCTAATGGAAGTTTATTCTATTATTAAATTACCCTTTGTCTGAATAAGTACTTCCGCAAATTACTCTTGAACCTGTTACCCTTAAACTTGCTCCTTTTGTGAAAAATGCTTTAGCTGCAACTTTATTAAGGCCCTTAATATACTTAAATGTCTCTTCCATATGACCACTTTGCCTTCTCTCCTATAAGCTATACAGGTTTAGGTCATTAAGTCTTTCTTTGATTTATTCAGGCTGGGAACTGCCTTACAATCAAAGCGTGTGTGTTACATCACAAATGTTGAGCTCTCATAGAATGGCATGTCCTGTCACTTAGGTTTTAGATCCTAATAAGAAAATTGTTTATGTATCTTGCAGCCTAAGCTTGCTCCATAGGGCAATATTGGTTATATGGTCTGGCACAGCCTGACAGAAGAATGAAGCACTAAGTGTAATCTCAGTCTCTGCTTAGGTATATCAATGTAGCATAAAATGGACATAAAACAAATTGGGCCAGATTACGGATGGAGCGCAAATATTTGCGTGCAAGAGATATCAGATTTCCACGATTGCAGGTTAAATTGCAATAGTATTACAAGTTGAAAGTAAACGCAATCTCTTAAACACAATTCAGGTTAACGATCGTTGTGTTAGTGCGACCTCAGAGCTGTGGTTAACTGTTTTGCTAAACAAAAAGTGTCACAATACACAGCAAAAATACATTGCAACGTCCAGTTAAACTTATAATAACACCATCTTAAAAAAAATGCAAAAATAAAATATTGCAAAAACGTTATAGGGGCTCAAAGATATGGGGTCCAGGCAGGCAAAGGGATTTAACATTGAGATACATACATATACATGTCTAATATATATACACATATCTTTATGTATTTATATGTGTATATCTGTATTTAGACATATATACACATATAAACACATAAATACATATGTACACACACACACACACATATATATATTTATATATAGAGAGAAAATAACTCATTGTGTAGTTCATTAACAAATCTAGACAGACCCGAAGGCTTGTTTTCTCACAGAAAATCTCTGAATTACATTGTTTCCAATGCAGCAAAGGATTCTGGGTAAGATTTGCAAATTAAGTACACAATGACACACCTTTTTACTTCAGTCTGCTTTTCAGCAGATTCCCTTAACGCCAAAGTATCGCTGTTCACACAGCTTATAAACTTAGCTAGGGTTAGTGCAGTGATTCATAACCATCCCAGGACAGACTGTTTCGTAGTTGTTGCTACTCATCAGCTGGGAGAAGGTTTGAATCACTGCTGGGTGAAGTTGATTCCGGGCAGAATACAACAACATTTTAAATTAGGGGGAGATAAAAGGCGAGTTTTGTCTAGATTTGTTAATGAACTACACAATGAGTTATTTTCTCTATATTTTGTGCGTAGTGGAGGATTTTAAACTCACCTTTTATCTCCCCCTAATTTAAAATGTTGTTGTTAGATATATGCATGGCGAAAAAATTTGGTTCGGTTCAGTTCGGATCGATTCAGAATTTTTCGAATTTCGGTTCGGATCGATTCCAATTCGGGAAATTTTGAATAGATTCGGTTCGGATTCGTTTCGGATTCATTCAGATTCGAAAAAATTTGTCTGGATTTGGTTTGATTCGGTTCGGTTCGGAAATTCGGAATTTTTGTAAGTGTTAGGTGGGATTAGACTAGTATTATGTACTGTATATTAGGTGTAACCCATAGCAGAGTGATATAACCTAATATACTGTACAATACTAGTGTAATCCATGGCCATCCGAATTTACCGAATAAATCCGAACTAATTCTGATTTATTCGGTAAATTCGACAGTATTTTAATTCGGAAATTCGGTTCGATCCAAATCTCCGAATTTTCCTAATTTCCGAATCGATCCGAAACTAATTGCACATATCTAGTTGTTGTATTCTGCCCGGAATCAACTTCAACCAGCAGTGATTCAAACCTTCTCCCAGCTGATGAGTAGCAACAACTACGAAACAGTCTGTCCTGGGATGGTTATGAATCACTGCACTAACCCTAGCTAAGTTTATAAGCTGTGTGAACAGCGATACTTTGGCGTAAAGGGAATCTGCTGAAAAGCAGACTGAAGTAAAAAGGTGTGTCATTGTGTACTTACCCAGAATCCTTTGCTGCATTGGGTAAGTACACAATGATATTTTGTGCGTAGTGGAGGATTTTAAACTCGCCTTTTATCTCGCCCTAATTTAAAATGTTGTTGGTGCAACATTTTGTGAGATGTCACCAGAAAAGTGTGGACTCGCTTAGGTGGCAAGCTATTGAGAGGGTGTTTTGCCCTCCAAGAGGGGGAGATAGAGACAGGCTGCTGCAAAAGAGGGAAATGTTCTGGATTTTTAAATTATAAACACGTGTACCCACCGGTTTAAATTCGGAATATGACCTAATAAATTATTGGCAATAGATTTTTTTATTGTCATGGGTCATTTCTTCCCTATCATGCAGCAGCCTGTCCTAATCCTGCACTGGTTCAGCTATGTGTCCAATATTACACCTACTGGTATTTTATTGCTCCTTTTCAGTATTTCTTTCTTCCTCCAATTTTAATTTTTCAATTTTTCAATTTCTTTAATTTTTTAATTATTAATTTTTCAATTTCTCAAATAATCCTTTTCTTTTATTTCTCATTCATTTTTTACTTTTTATTTTTATTACAGTATATTGTTCCTACTTTTGGCACTAAATTTCACTATTTATGTATTTATTATGTTGGCTCATCATGTTTTGATTTGTTTTGCCCTCTATCACACAGTTATCTAGCTCCCATTTTAGCATAATCAATGGGCTTTGAACTTTGCCATTTATTGCATATGTTCTATTGCTATTTAATATGTGATACAATAAAATGCGACTCTGTGCCTTACCTAATTGGTTTAACGATATAGTTGTAATAATGTACTGTTTTATATTATAATTCTCTGATTTCTGATTTGTCATTTAGTATAAGTGCATATTCTTCAATATTGACTATTGGCTGTATAATTTATATAAGTACTCATAGAGTTAAATTTACTTCACAACTTGTTTTTGATTTTACCCAATCAGGGTGATCCTGGTGCCTTTTTAAGTGGATCAGGTGCATTGTCCTTTAGCTATGATTACGGCCTGAGGCCGAAACATGTTAGCGGACCCATTGCTGTGATGTACCTGTGTTGATCTCTGGAGTGTTTCAACTTTTAACTTTGTTTAAATAAAGACTGTGATTTTTATTACTATACACCGCTGTCTGCAACATTTTTTCTTTATATATATATATATATATATATATATATATATATGTGTGTATATATATGTGTGTGTGTGCATTGGAGCACTTTGCACATAGAAAAATATGTATTATGAATTTACAAATAGATTTTCCTATATATTTCTGTATATCTATACCTTTATATAATCATGTATGTATATAGGTATATTTCTATATATATATATATATTGTACCAAAAAAAAATCATATATATGTGTGTATATATATATATATATATATATATATATATATATATATATATATAAATATATATATATAGATATATATATATATATATATATATATATATATATATATATATATATATATATATATAATAAATAAATAGAACACATACTTCTATATGAAGAACATTGGAATGGGAAATATTCATATTTTCATGTCAGAATATGTGATTGGGTTTGCGCGTGAGTAGGATGTTACACTTTTTTTTTCTCCATTCACTTCTATAGAGGAATAGGTTATCGTGCACATGATATTGATAGTTTGGGTTTTTGCACGCTTCGGGTTAGCACAAGAGGAATACATTTTTACTTTCATCTTGTAATACCAGTGCAAACCGACTTGCGCCAAAAATTTACTTCTAGCACAATTAGTGCTCTAGCCAATGCGCTAAATAGCTTCACTCATAATCTAAAAGTAATTCAAATACTTTTCTGTATGTAGTCTTGCAGTAAATTAACAAAACAACATAGTGGAAAAAACTTTCTGAATACATGAACACGTTGTTTACTGCAATTGGTTTAAAATAATAAAACTACCCTGCCCTGCCTTTTTTAAATTTAATTATGGCTTGTTAATGGTGTAAACACAATTATCCACTGTTATTTTATTAATAAAACTTACATTTATTCTATAATGACAATGCATACAATGGTTATCTTATTGAGCACAAAATAAGTATAAGTTTATTAGAATAGTACAGTGCAATAGAGTGTGGAATAGAATCTATTGATCAATGCTGGATCTGTCTTCATTTTAAACACTCATGAATTGTAGTTTACATTTTCTAAAGGCTAACTTCTGCAGTATAGCACATACAGGGTGGCATTTGCATTTTCTAAATACTATTAATGCATGTAATGAGGAGGAGATTAAGTCATCAATACATTTCTTTACACAAATGACATTTCCCAGTTGAGGTTAGTGGGCTTCAGAGCTTATAAAACACGGCTTGCTGAATCCTTCATCCATATGCACAATGAACTTGCTACTCTTCAAATGACCTCTGAAGGATTGAATTCATCCACAATTTGCTCATTAAAATATATTGAGCTGGCTTAGGTCACATTTTTCAGATGACAGTCAATGCCTCATTATCCAAGGGTATCATAGTACAGTGAAATTACCTTGTAAATGTGTTGCCAGATGATCTTTTCAGCTAACTTAACTGCTTCAAATCTAAAATCTACCAGTGACAGCATTTTAAGAAAATTAGAAGAGAATTAAGAAAAGTAGAAGACAAAATAAAAATGTGCCCATCCCAGTGGAATAGTTGTCCAGAAAGTTCTGTGGATTTGAGGACCACACGATTAAAGGGACAGTATACACTCATTTTCATATAACTGCATGTGATAGACACTACTATAAAGAATAAGATGCACAGATACTGATATAAAAATCCAGTATAAAATGGTTTAAAAATGTACTTAGAAGCTTTCAGTTTAGCTCTGTTGAAAAGGCAGCTGGAAAGCCCACTGCAAGTGGGAAATAAGACACTCCCCCCTCCCCCTTCTTTTGCATATGAAAAGACCCTTTACACAAACAGGAGCAAGCTGGAGAAGGTAGCTGACGGTATTCAAATAAAACTTTGGGGCTTGGTTAGGTGTCTGAAAATCAGAGCAATGTTCTTTAAAAATAAGCAAAATTATACATTTAAAAAAAAAAACTAACTTTATGGGCTTTATAAATAGATCGTCTACAAAACATTTATGCAAAGAAAAAATTAGTGTATAATGGCCCTTTAAGTCTAGGTAGTCAAGGACCATCCTCACAGTAGTCTCCCCCCTGAAAAGTTGTGGTTCTTTCCCTTTATGCCATACACAATGGTTATTAACTGACAGCTATCAGTGTGTGTTTGTGGTGCATGTCCCTGTCTCTGTTTATGTGTGTTTTTGTGTGTGTGTGTGTGTATATCAAGAATATAGAAAGCAAGGCTCCCTATTTCTTTAAATTAAAGTGACATGAAATAAAAAACAAAACATTTTGTGATTCTTATAGAGCATACAATTTTATACATCTTTCCATTTTACTTCTATTTTCTCATTTGTTCCTTTCTCGTGGAAACTTTTGTTGAGAAGCATACTTATGTAGTTTCAGGAACAGCAATGCACTACTGGGAGCTAATCGTTATATGTTGTGGCTGCACATATATGCCTATTGTCATTGGCTCGCTCAATGGAGTCAATATATCAATGCGTCAACCTGACTGAATTCGCTGTGTTGAATATGCTCGCTGTACATCACTGACGTGAATCTACATTCAATGTCGTTATTTATAAAAAAACTGTAAAACTCAAGTGTGTCAAGTACGGCGCAAAGAGCATCATGCCGTTGATAATTATGAAGTGCGGATTTCCCTATTTATCAAATAATCTACCCTGAATTGTGTATGATTCTCATCACGTCCATCATGTGACTCGTGTTTTCATACAGTTTTTACTCTATACGCTATATTACTTACATTTCTTTCTTGTTCATGAATGAGATCAGTTCTATATAGTTATATTTAATTGGTTATTTGTTGAAATAGCTATTTTTATACAACTACAAACAATAAATATTCTATAAATTTAATTTTGTATATATATTTGTTTGCTTGAAGGTTCATTATTAATTTTTACAATAACTAAATTTGCACTTGTATTGCTCTAATTTATTTATTTTATGATAATGTCTTGTACATTTGTTTAAAGGGACAGTCAACACCAGAATGTTTGTTGTTTAAAAAGATAGATAATCCCTTTATTACCCATTCCCCAGTTTTGCATAGCCAGCACAGGTATAATAATACACATTTTACCTCTGTAATTACCTTGTATCTAAGCCTCTGCAAACTTCTCCCTTATTTCAGTTCTTTTGACAGACTTGCATTTTAGCCAATCAGTGCTCACTCCTAGGTAACTTCAATTGCGTGAGCCCAATGTAATCTATATGACACACATGAACTAACGCCCCCTCTAGTGGTGAAAAACTGTTAAAATGCATTCAGATTAGAGGTGGCCTTTAAGGTCTAAGAAATTAGCATATGAGCCTACATAGATTTAGCTTTCAACTAAGAATACCAAAAGAACAAAACAAAATTAGTGATAAAAGTAAATTGGAAAGTTGTTTAAAATTGCATGCCCTATTTGAATCATGAAAGTTTATTTTGGACTTGACTGTCCCTTTAATAAAATGGTAAACTTATAAACATACTTGAATATCTATGTGTAATGTAAACAATGTTGTGGAAATATATATTTACATGTGTGTTTTTCTTTTATAATTTGTTCTAAACACTTTTTTCTTTTATTTTCCTTTGTTTATTTCTACCACTATATGTGTGTCTTGAATATGACTCACTTGTACTCATTATACATGTAATGTGAAGCATTAGTAAGAAATAAGTGTTTTTCATGAAAATGTTAGATCAGAGATTTAGATAATACATTTCTAAAATTAGACTGGTACAGCATTTAGCTAATAAAACTTTGTTAAATATTTTAAGAAAAACACATTTTTAAGAAAATTAAATGAACAATTTGACAGATTTAAATACAATCTTGCAGTCCCTCTTCTAAAATTTTGTTTGCACTGCCCACTTTTAACTATGATTGCCACTATTCTGTAAAAAGATGTTGTATATCTTGCTGATTATGTTCAGTTTGTGAGCTTTACTGTTTATCTATATAAAACAAAAAATACAAATTAGTGTGATTCAAATAATTTTAAATATAAAATTGTTAAACATTAAAATGGTGTTATCTTACTTTTAATTGCAGACCCTTCTGCTTCTGCCATTGATATTTTTAAGGTTTCATTGTCTGGAAGGGATGTTTCCTCAGCTAACACAAAAGAAGTAAAAACATAGATCATTGTTATGATAATGACTATGTAAAAAGGACAGTATTATCAACATCATTGTTATAGACTCTTTTGACCACATGATGCTAAATTTTTCAAAAATTGGTGGAGGATTGGCAAAACAGTAGCCAGAAGCATTAATTAACTGTTTTAAAAGTAATTTTGTAATGTTAAAGACTGCAAACAATCAAGTAGATTACGAGTTTTGCATTATGGCTTTTACCGCTGAAAAAATGGCAATTTCAGCGTAATGGCAGTAATGCACTATTACGAGTCGTGTCCGTATTGCTATACCGCAAGCATTTTAGCCTGTAACGCAACATCCATTCCGCACTCAAAAAAATATATTAAACTTGGAAATCCATAGAACTGTTCCGGCTAACTGTGCAACACACTCACAGACTCAAAAGTGAATAAAACTCGTTTATTGCAGAAAAATTATATAATGACAGTGCACTATATTAAATTTATTAACCCCTAATCTGCCGCCCACCCACATTGCAAATATTAAATACATTTATTAACCCATAATCTGCTGTCCCCGACATTGCTGACACTGATAAAGCTATTAACCCCTAATCTGCCTGCCCCAGACATCGCTGACACTAAATAAACCTATTAACCCCTAAACCTCCGGCCTCCCACATCTCCGCAACTAAATAAACCTATTGACCCCTATACCACCCATAAAAACACTAAATTCAACTATTAACCCCTAAACCTAACACCCCCTAACTTTAAATTAAAATTACAATATAACTATCTTTAAATAAATAAAAACTTACCTGTGAAATAATAATAAATATACTATTAAACTATAAATTAACCTAACCTTACATGTCTAATAAAATAAAAAAATACTACCAATTAAAAAATCTAAATTACAAATTTAAAAAAACCTAACACTATGAAAAAAAATATCTAAAATTACAAAAAATAATAAACACTAAATTACGAAAAATAAAAAACACTAAGCTTACAAAAAATAATAAACTAAATTATCAAAAATAAAAACAATTACACCTAATCTAATAGTCCTATAAAAAAAGCCCCCCCAAATAAAAACACCCCCTTGCCTACAATAAACTACCAATAGCCCTTAAAAGGGCCTTTTGTAGGGCATTGCCCTAAGTTAAACAGCTATTTTACCTGAAAAAAATACAAAGTCCCCCCAACAGTAAAACCCATCACCCAACCAACCCCCAAAAATAAAAAAAACTAACTCTCTCTCTCCCCCCTTCAATCTATCCCCCCCTCTCTCTCTCTATTCCCCCTCCCTCTCTCTCTATTCCCCCTCTCTCTCTCCCCCCCTCTCTCTCCACCTCTCTCTGTCTCCCCCTCTCTCTCTCTCTCCTCCCTCTCTCTCTCTCTCCTCCCTCTCTCTCTCCTCCCTCTCTCTCTCTCTCTCTCTTTCTCTCTCCCCCCCCTCTCTCTCTCTCCCCCATCTCTCTCCCCTCTTTCTCTCTTCCCCTCTCCTTCTCTCCCCCTCTCCTCTCTCCTCTCTCTCCTCTCTCCCCCATCTCTCTCTCCCCCATCTCTCTCTCCCACTCTCTCTCCCCCCTCTCTCTCACCCCCTCTCTCTCTCCCCCTCTCTCCCCCTCTCTCTCCCCTCCCTATCTCTCTCCCCCTCTCTCTCCCCTCTCTCTCTCCCCCCTCTCTTCTCTCCCCTCTTCACCTCCCCCTCTCTCTCTCCCCCCTCTCTCCTCCTCTCTCTCTCTCTCAC